>NC_060271.1:7738374-7772012 GCF_021613505.1 Equus quagga | reverse complement strand
AGGACCCACAGGCAGTCAGAGCTCCTGCTGCTGCCCCCGCTGGCATGGGGACAGGTCCCACGGGCAGTCAGAGCTCCTGCTGCTGCCCTGAGTTGAGGGTTAGGGCTAATTTTATAAGGCATGGGTACGTGACTTATTTTTACTGGAGAAAAGAAAAGATGATGTAAAAAGTCATTAAATGATTTCAGTGCAGATGGGGTCTGGTTATTGTGCGGTCATATAACTTTAGATACGAATCTGGCCATATAGATCGGCATGTAGGTGAGGATGCCCTGGGCTTCTCTCCCTGGGGTAGTCCTAATTCATACCATAAAAAAAGTCCACTGGGTCGTATAGTTTGGCATGTAGGCCAGGTCACCTTGGGCTTCTCTAGCTGGGGCAGCCTTAATCCACATCACTAGTAAAGCGAAGGATGGAAGGAGTCAGCATTAATCCTCACAGCCGAGTTGGCGGTAAGTCCTGTTATTAACTCCATTTCACAAATGTGAAAAATGAGACACAGGAAAGTTAGATTACTTGCCCAAGTTAATATAGCCGGTAAGTAAATAGAACTAGGAATCAACCATGGTGGCCTTGAACAGCTGGCAACCACACTAGCTAGATCACTTATTAATATAAAAAGGCTGTCACAGGTCACTCAATTGCTTGTTTGTGTGTTTGGTTTTTTTGAGAAAGTTTTTAAAAGAGGAAAATCACTTTGTGCTTATTTTCCTTAAAAGAGTATTTCTTCCATGTGGCACATTGCCTACTATCTGTATTCAATAGTACTAGATGCTCACTCACTCATCCGACAGCCAAATGCAATGGAAGGAGAAGCTTTGGAACCACACAAACTTGAGCTCAGATACTGGCTCTGCCCCTTACCCTTTGTTTGAGCTGGTGACCTGAGCAAGTGACTTGACCACTCTGAGCAGTTTACAGATGTAGATCTGTAAAAGGAATATAATAATGGTTTCCTCTATAGTGGCTGCTATCAGGGTTAAATGAGCAAATTGTAAGAGCTCCTCAAATTTATAAGAAAGTTTATCTACAGAAAACTTTGCAACCTGTAAAGAGCTACACGAATGCATAAGATCATAATGTTGTGAGCAGGTGGTGCAGAAAAGATAAAGGTAAGACCAGCAAACTGGCAAACAAGTAATATTCATTAAAGATGTTCAACATCACTAATCATCAGGGAAATGCAAATAAAAACTACACTAAGATATCGCCTTACACCTGTTAAAATGGCTATAATCACTGAGACAAAAAATAACAAATGTTGGAGAGGTTGTGGAGAAAAGGGAACCGTCATACACTGCTGCTGGTGGGAATGCAAACTGGTGCAGCCACTATGGAAAACAGTATGGAGATTCCTCAAAAAACTAAAAATAGAAATACCGTATGACCCAGCTATCCCACTACTGGGTATCTATCCAAAGAACTTGAAATCAACAATTCAAAGTGTCTTGTGCACCCCTATGTTCATTGCAGCATTATTCACAATAGCCAAGATGTGGAAGCAACCCAAGTGCCCATCGACCAATAACTGGATAAAGAAGATGTGGTATATATATATATATATACAATGGACTATTACTCAGCCATAAAAAAGACAAAATCACCTTATTTGCAACAACATGGATGAACCTGGAGGGCATTGCGTTAAGCGAAACAAGCCAGATACAGAAAGACCAACACCATACGATTTCACTTCTATGTGGAAGACAAACAAACACATGGACAAACAGAACAGTTCAGCGGTGACTGGGGGAAGGGGGCTGGGGGTGGGCACAGGGGTTGAAGGGGAGTACTTACATGGTGATGGACAACTAATAATGTACAACTGAAATCTCACACTGTTGTAAACTATTAGGAACTCAATAAAAAAATCAGGGTGCAAAACAGCAGAGAAGCAAAAGGACCTTCACAAAGTATCTTTATGTTGAGAAGAAGTCTAATTTTGTTTTTAAATATTGATACCTCTGCAAGAAGAAAACATCATCGCCCACAAGTACTACCATCAGAACTGCTCAGTAAACACTAAGCAATATAGACATTTAAACAAAATAAAATCCCTGGATGTACTGGGATACGTTGAAAGTGAGGACCAATCTTATACAGAAACTTATTTACCAACAATTAGTTTTACAAACACCATGATGATAGTAGTAATAGCTATATTTGTTGACTGTATGATTATATCAGGCACTTTACACACATAGCTCATTTAACCCCTATAACAACTTCATGAAATAGTAATTATCACCCCCTTTCCAATGACAAGGAAATAGAGGCCCAAAAAGGTGATGTGACTTTCCCAAGGTCGTACAGAGCAAGAGAGGTGGAGTAGAAATACAAATCCAAAGTTCATTCAAAAAGAGCAAGAAATTTTGCTCCCCAGATTTTGCCAACCTCATGAACATTTCTCCTTCTAGCCACATCATTTCCTCTGAGTGTAACCATTTTACCAAGTTACAGTTCATCCTTCTCGTCTACACGGACTTCGTTTTTACCCAGAAACCCACTTTCAGCCTCATCTTCTTTCATCTGCCTGTCATTTCCTGGTGTCTCAGCAGAATCCTCTTCACTTCCCTCTTCTTCAATTCCCCAGATGTCATCTTCCCTTTCCTCCTCCTTTTCCTTTGTCTTCTTGGCCTCTTCTTCCTGTTTTCTTTTTTCCATTTCTTCATACAGTTCTCTCCATTGCGTCTCCACGTCCTGTTTAGAATGTGGAATTTCAAAATAATTTACAGATGGTACAAACAAAGTTAACCCACTTTAGAAATGTCTGGCATCCTCCCACACTCTTAAAGATTTCTGGGATGGTGTTTATTTACGTACAAATTTTCAGTATGTGTGGGCTGGAGAGAAGTGTGTGTAATTTGTTCGTAAATAAAATTGGTTCTGATTCAACAAACATTCACTGAAAGCCTATAGCATTGCTAAGCATGGTGCACAACAATCTGCACACATTATTTCTATTCCTCACAGCAATGCATGAGGGAAGTGTGACTAGTCCTGCTTTCTAGATGAGGCATCTAAGGTTTGGACTGATTAAATGACTTGCCCAAGCTATACAACTAGTGAGTGGTAGAACCAGGATTAGAAACCAGGTTTTCTGGGTCTGAGTTTGGCCCTCTTCCTGCTATATCACAGTAATACAGTCTTTAGGGAACTCTTTGAATTTGCTTTTCAACTGTGACCGTTACAAACTTGTATTAGGTCAAAAATAGGACTCCTTCTGTATTCTCTAATGTGTTCATCCAGATCCCAGAATCTGATCCCTAGAGCCATCTTCATAGATGTTTCTACTCAGAGGGGCCTTAAAAAAAGGATACAGTCCAAACCCGTGTAAGGCTTTAATCCTCACCTACAGAATCTGGGCCAAGTGGTCTTTTACCCAGTCCTGGGGGCCAAAGCTAGATTGAGGACCTGCACGCCCAGGAGGCTAGGGCCTTCTAGAATCCTGCTGGGAGCATCTTGTGTTTCCCACATTATCAGGGGAAGAAAATCTCTGTTTCAAACAAACCTTCATTTTCTTGTGGCTGGAAAGCACTGGCTACAATTAATGTCTCCATTTCTTCACTTCCCTCTCACTGCTCTGCTCACTGATTGTTTCCATCTTCCATTCTTTACCAAAACTGCTCTTGCCAAAGGTAACCACCAACTCCACCAGCTCCTCAACTCCACCTGGACCTACAACAATCCATTGAATCTATGTCCTTTTCATTAGACCTCAACGAATTCATGTCCTCACTTTTCTCCTTTCTTTATTTTCATGTGATCACACTCCCTTCAAATATCTTCAACTCCCTTGCCCTTCCCTCCCTTAGCTGGGCAAATCCTCAACTCTGGTTAAATCCAGCTCCCCATGCCTGCACCTAAGCAGAGAAGATGGGGAGAGAAAAACAGCGAAATCAAACTGATTTTCCTCTTTTAAAACTCGTTATGACTAAACTTAAATGAGCCCTTAGTGCTAGCCAGTGAGCCTACTACATTTCTGTGTTGATTCACTTTCCTTCTCCTTAGGTAACTATTTCTCATCTTCTTCTCAAACCTCCAACGCATCTTTCACAATCTCATGCTAAGTTGTTGGCCTTAATTCCCATTTCACAATCAGAAGAAATTTTCCACATGCTCTGTGGCAGCCATGGAGGTACGCCACTTGGATTTCTCTTGAAGAAGAACTTGTCGGTCAGTTATGAGGAGTGCAGTGAGCTAACAGCCTGAAGCTGCAGCACCTGGGGGTCCACCGCAGCATTCAAGCCCAGGACATGCTGTTCCAAAGCAGCCCCCAGTCAATGGCTGAGCATAGCGGCGGTTCTGGCGTCTGGCCATTTCCTTTCCTACATAATATTCTTCTATAGTCAATCTTTCCACTGGAGCCCTTGAGAGCTGGTGAGAATTTCTCAGAGCTGTATCGCATTTGGCAGCAATTCCTACCCAATCCTCCTGCTTCCCCCCTCTCCTTTCACAGGTGTCAGACTTCCCTGCCTATTCCTGCACCCTCTACCTTTCGACTTTCTCAGGTATTATCCGCAATAAGTCTCCTACATTTCTAACTCTATCTTGGTGTCTGCTTCCCAGAGAATCCACCTGACACATACTCCCCACCATATCTACCCATCTACCTGTATTTATTCTCAGATAGTCATTCTTCACTCCTGTGGTTATAGATGAAATATCTGTACTCCTACAGAAAACCAACCCATCTTCCGTGGCAATAGATCTCATCCACTCTCATAGTCTCAAGAAATTGCTCCAGAAATTCTCTTCTATATTGTTCCTCTCTTTATTGGATCATTCCCATTAGTATACAGGTAGGCAGGAAGATCTATACAGAAGAAATCCCGACCAACATTTCCCTTTACCTACCCCCCCATTCTCTACTCTTTTTACAGTAAAACTCCTCAAAAGACTAGTATAGACTGTTTCCAGTTGTTCTTCCATTCTTTCTCAAATCTGTTTTTGCCTATACCTCTCCACTGAAACTGTTCTTGTCAGAGTCACTAATGAACTCCATGTTACCAAATTCAGCGGTCCATTCTCAGTCCTCATCTTTCTTGACCATTTGACACAACTGATCTGTCCTTTCCCCTTAAAATACTTTCTTCACTCGGCCTACAGGATACTACTCGGTCTTGGTTCTCTTTCTGCCTTGCTGGCTACTTTTTCTGTTTTCTTTGCTGGTTCCACTTTATCTCCCTGATCTATCTCTAAATATTGGGGTGACCCAAAGCTCATCTGTGAATCTCCTTTCTATATATACTCACTCCTTAGGCGATTTCAGCTAGCTTCATGGGGCTTTAAGTGTTACCTGTAGGCTGATGAATTCCAAATTAATATCTCTTAGCCACACTCATATCCAACTGCCTCCTTGACATTTGGATTTCTAATAATCATCTGACTTAACATTTAACAGTCATGTTATTTATTTCTGTCCTCACCCCATCCCCAAATATGCTCCTCCCTTGTTCTTCTCCATCCCAGTAACTCCCTCATTCTACTCACCTGGATCAAAAACCTTGGAGCCATCCTTTTTTACTCTCACTCATATTCCATATCTAATCCTAAATGTCATATTTCATATCTAATCACTTCTATGAGTTTTGCCTTCAAAATGGATCTGGAATCTGAGCATTTCTCTTTATCTCCACCACTACCACCTGCTTCTGCCTTTGCTCCACTATAGTCTTGTTTTAATTTCTATAGTCTTTTGTAACACAGCAGCCAGAGTAATATCTTAAACCGTGAGCCAGGTCATCTCACTCCGCTAAAAATGACTTCAATGGCTCCCCATTTTACTCGGGGATGTGGCCCCAACTACTCTCCTTCTCTCTCACTCAGCTCTAGTCACACTGGCCTTCTTACTCTTTCTTGAACAAGCAAGTTATGCTTCTACTTCAGGGACTTTGTGTTTGCAAAGAGAGAACACTCTCTGACTACCCAGAAGGCCTTTCTTCTCCAGATAGCTACGTATCTTCTCCAGATAGCTTGTTCCTTACTTGCCCCTAAATGTTACTTACTCAACAAAGCCTCCCCTGACCACCCCTGATCTCAGCCCTCTCTGTTGCTTTATTGTTCTCCATTGTTTATCTCACCACCTCACTACATATGTATTCACTATGTTTCTTGTTGGTCTCTCCTAACTGAATATTAGCCCCATGAGAGCAGAAACGTCTCTGTTTTATTTCACTGATATCTCCCCCACCACTATAACAGTCTTTGAACAGGCACTCAACAACTATTCGTTAAGTGAATGTCTGGTTTCACAATAGTAGGTACCATGTATTGAGCACTTACTATATGCCAGGAACTTATAAGATAGGTGCTATAATCATTCCCAATTTATGGACGAGGAAACTGAAGATCTGAAAAGTTCAATAACTTGCCTAAATTCATACAGCTAGTAAGTGATGGAGCTTGGATTTGAACCTAAGCAATCTAGCTCTAAAACTTGTATTCTTAACCAATATGTAATATTGCTTCAACAAAACAATATTAGATGATAACCTTAAAGTAAAAACAAAACAAAACCAGACTAAAAGTCTAATAAATTTTTATTTTTTTCCACGATGACTATTTCAATGCTTCTTTGGAAATATTAAGTACCAAAGTTCTCTCAAAAAAATTTTTTTGGTGCCTGTGTTTTGCTAAGCAGTACGCTCTAAACATGAGCTTAATCTGCCTATTGGGTAATCCAGCACTGGATTATTATTGGGTAATCCAGCACTGGCCACAAACCTGCTTGAATGGTCCTTCCTGCAGAACCAGGAAGGCTGGATGGAGGGTGTCACCATCCTGAAGCCATTGGGCCAACTATCACTCCACCCACAAAATAGCTCTAGGAGAGCAGGAAAGCTGGTGAACAGCACTAACACCTTCCTCCTTTCTCCAAGCCATGCATCAGCAACGGGTTCAGTGTTTCCTTACTAGATCACCACACTGTGAGCAGGGAGTGTGACACAGAAGGAGCATGAGTTCCAACTCAACAAGTTAAAGGCTGTACGTGACCTTGGGCAGTTTATATATACTCTCTAAATCTCAGTTCCTACATCTGAAAAATGGGAGTAATAACACATGTCTTGCTGGGTCGTTGTAGGGCTAAGTGGGATAATTTTCGGAAAGTGCTCACAGAGTCAGGTACCAAGTTATAGATGTCCGATGAATGTGCGTTCTCTCCCCCACCTCTCAGGGCCATGTGACCAGCAAGTGAGACAACGACTGTGAGGCTGATTTTTAAAATACAAAGAACAGTACACAATTGAGGAGTTAGACATCTGGAATTCAGAGTGGGAGATTATCTTACTTTTCTTATTCCCCAGGTCTTATTTCCAACCTCTTCAGCAAACTCTTCATCATTGGTTAGAAGGAAATTGTCAAAGATGCTGCCTGATTTCACCTGTTGGAATGAAAACAGTGGGATTAGAACTAGAGCAAAGGTGATTAAGAAATCACCTAAGGGTCTTGCTAAATGCAGATTCTCAGGCCACGGGCCCAGAGATTTTAATCAATAACTGAGGTTGAGTGAAGGAATACAAAGGTGATTAATAATACAGAGGGTCCAGGGTTAGCTGAGCCACTCTAGAGAAAAGTTAATTTGCTATTTCCCGACATTCTGTGCTCCTCAAGCCCCTACCACTATTTTAGAGGGTTGTGAAGAAATTTTCATCACTCTGCTAGATTCCAAATTGCTGCCCAGTGGCTGTTGCCCTCGCTGAAGTTGACAGCACCTACCTCTGATGCCACATATAGATGCCCTTTTAAAGGTTTTCTCCTTAATATAATCAGAAAAACTAAAACATAGGGAAAGGAAAAGGTTTGACAAAAAGTGCGAGCAGAATTTAGATCCTCTACCATATTTCTCTATTTTCTTAAAATTACATAGTACCTACAATTAAAGGAAAAGATGAATTGTCATGATATATAATAATTTCAGTGTTTGTTTTTTTAATGATAAAGGAACAGAATAGAAAGAGCACAAGTCATGGAGTCAAACAAACCAGCTCAACCACATACTAGCTATGTGACTTTGGGCAAGTTACTCAACTCCTCCGACCCTATTCCCCGATAAAGTGTTGAAAATAATAACTCCCTTTCAGTGTTGTCATGAGAATTAGAAATAATATATATATCTCTAAAGCAAAGTGTCTGGCAGATAATAGTTACTGAATGAGGGTAATAGTATCATAACTTCTCAGTGGCTGGATATGTTTCAAAAGGAGCAAAAGAAAGGTCATTCTGTATTTTTTTACTTTAGCAGTATGTTAAATAAATCATCAAGTTAATTGTGTGGGAGCAGTCGTGTGACCAAGAGAAAATTTGCAGCATAAGTTATCATGGGTCCCTCCTCCAGGGTTTGAAAAAAGCTTTGTTTTTTTAAGTAAGAAAGATTTTTATTTGGTTTACATCATCCCACCAGCCCTGCCTCCAACCAAAAAATAAATGACAAAATAGCCACTTTGAAGAGAGACTGTTATTTTGCTCTGAGACATTTTTAAAATCGGTTTTAATTATTCCTTGTGCAACTTTAAGATTTTTTTTACCTTTGGGGTTTTTTCTTTTGAGTCGTCAGCAATCTTGCTTTGAGAACTGTGCAGTCGTTGGCCCTTCCATTTTTCCTACTCCCAAGAGAAATGTTCCTAATCTTCCCTGTTCTCTTCAGTGCCCCCTTGTCCCTTCCACCTTCCACTACACTCTTGGCTCTGCCTCCAACGAACAATCAGGATGTGAGGCTCAGTCCTGCCTCCTAAAACTTCCTAGTGGAGTGACCTTGGTCTACTGACATCCTGTCTATGCCTCCATGTTTTCATCTGGAAAATGGAAGAAAACATACCTTCCCTGCTTTCTTCATGCAGCTCTCAGAAGAAAAGAACGTGTGAGAAAGAGCTTTGCTAGACTGTAAAGCCTAAAAGGTTAATTCACTGAAAGTTACCTGGTTTCCTATGCTACCCCACTTGAATCATAAAATGGAAAGAGGATAGGTTTGGGGACTTAGCTATGGGATCTTGACAAGTCAAGTCACCTCTCTGAGTCCTCGGCTTCCTCCCGAGTAAAACGGAGAGGGAAAGGCCTACCCTCCCAGCCTCACAGGGCTGTGCCACAGACCATATGGCTTAAGGGATGTCAGTGTGCCTTGCATATGGCAAGGATATACTCATTGCATTTTGTGTCACTACTCCTTCAAAGATCACAAGTACCAAAGGTAAGAAAAAGAATTTTCTTTGTTCACTGCCATCTCCTCCCAGCTCTGTTCTAGTGAAAGAAAGAATGCAATCACTTCTGCCAAAGCAAAAAAAATTTAACAATTTAAAAAGGCAGAGGGCCGGCCCCGTGGCCGAGTGGTTAAGTTCACACGCTCCACTTCAGCGGCCCAGGGTTCAGATCCTGGGTGCAGACATGGCACTGCTCGTTAGGCCATGTTGAGGCAGCGTCCCACATGCAAACTAGAAGGACCCAACAACTAAAATATACAACTATGTACTGGGGGAATTGGGGGAGAAAAAAAGAAGCAGGAAAAAAAAAGATTGGCAACAGTTGTTAGCTCAGGTGCCAATCTTTAAAAAAAAAAAAAATTAAATAAATAAATAAAAAGGCAAAGAGACCCTGTATGGAGATGTCAGAACAGAGAGCAGGAGGGCTCAGGGACTAAGCAAGAAAGTTAACCAGCTTACTAGGTTGGGACCCAGCAGGGACGGGGAGGGCAAAAGGGCTCCAAGCATCTGACAGCCAGAAACTGAGTTGGGGTGGGCAGGGGACGGAATTCCCACCCATCTCCACGCTAAGAGTCACTAGGCTCTTCCAGTAAGGCGCAAGGCCCTGCTGTGGTAAACTGGCTGTGCCAAGTTGGCTGAATGGGGAAGGTGGAGTAGGGCCTGTGAGGGCCAGACCCAGTTGGAACTTAGAAGGAAAGGATGCTTGCAAGGTGATGTCAGCGTTGTGCAGAACTGTGTCACAAGAAAAATAAAAAGGTAAAGAGATAATGCTGGAGTTTTAGAAATGTAGTCTCTCAGGCTTCACCCCAGACCTGCTGGATCAGAATCCGCATTTTAATAAGATTGCAGAGGGATTCACGTGCACGTCAAAGTTTGAGAAGCATTCTTTCAGCACGGTTTAAATTCTCAAATAGAAAGTTTTGCCTGCTTGGAGAGGCTGATAGTACTCAGAGCAATTAGTGCCAAAAAATTTTTTTAATTTTGCAGATGAAAAAAGATATAGTGCAAAATGTGTAAAATAATGTTTTCAGTGCAAAAAAAAACCCCAATGTATTTCAAGGTAATAATTAGATTAGGCATATTAATATGACCACATATTTTTACAAGATGTAGAAAGTTCCCATTATTTATTAAAAAGGGACAAATGAAGAAAAAGAGATAACAGTGGGAATTTGTGCAAACTGTATCCACATTCTCCAGATAAGAAAGGAAGGAAAGAAGGACGCGCGTCCCCCCTTCCCTCCCTTCCTTCCTTCCTTCTCTCCTGACCCGCTACTGTGCATGTGGCAATTTATGGACATCATCTCCTTGCACTCTTATGCTGGTCTTACTGAGCTGGGAAACCAAGAAAGTGGGAATAAACAAAGTGGAAAATAAATAAATAAACCAAAAATCTTCAAATAGGGCATGTCTGTTCAAGAGACCTTTGACTGCCCTGAACTGTTTAAATCACTGGGCAGAGGCAGATTCCCTGGCCATGGGACCTTCCAGGATACACCCAAGGACAAGTGGCTGTGGTTTCTGGAGTCTCTATCGTATAGTGGCTGCAGTCATTAAGGCAAGAACTTTAGAGGCTGACACTGTGTTAGAATCCTGTCTCTACCATGCATTAGCTGTGTGCTCCTGGGCACGTCACTTGACATTTCTGAGTTTCAATTTTCTCAAATGTAAAATGTGGTAATAATAATGGATAATAATACTTACTTTACAGAGTTTTGAGGATTAAAGAAGGTAATAGAGGCCAGGTCAGTGTTGTAACAAAAGTGAGTTCCCTTCCTCTCCAAGGGAATTCTTTCAAGACTACATAGATTGAGGTCTCCTGGGCCCAGGCCTTCACTCTGGGGCCTGCACTTCTCCTGAGTTGGGAAAGAGTCCTCCCCATCTTCAGTAATGGTTTCAGGGAAGAGAAAGATGGAGAGAACAACTCTCCAAAGGCCTGAGTCTCTGAGCCCTCTCTTTCTCTCCCAATCAGAGCCAGGCAAGATGACCACCAGAGAGAGGGAGGCCAGGTCAGGACTGGTCGTCATGGCTGGGACAGTCACCCCAACATCTGTCTGAGGATTTCAATACATCAAAGTTTTACCACATTTCTGATTCTTCTTTGTCCCCAGAACCACTCCCAAGAAGCATGTAGGACCAGCACAGGCCATATAAAGTACTGGAACCTTGAACCTGGTCTCAGAAAGACCTGCACTGAAATCCCAGCTTTTTTGCTTACCAGATATATGTCTTCAGGCAAATAACTTAACTTTTCTGACCCTCAGTTTTCACATTTAGATGTAGGAGATTTCATAGTGAGAATTAAATGGCATACGCAATATCTCTAACACAGTGCTTGGTACATGGTAGGGACTCAGTAAATTTTAGCTATTGTAATTATTAGGACGAATACAATTAGCCCCATTTTTGGGGGAGGTTTTTTTTTTTACTTACCATATCAAAGTTTTCCATGTTTCTCATAATCTCATAATTATGCTCTTTTTAAAGTTGAGACATAATTGACATATAACATCATATTAGTTTCAGATATACATGATTCGATATTTGTGTGTATTGCAAAGTAATCACCACAGTAAGGCTAGTTAACATCCATCACCATACACAGTTACTAAATTTTCAGCCCCATTTTAAAGATGAGCAATTTGAGGCTTTGAAAGATCAAGGCTGGTTCAAGTCTTGTAATTTCCAGCCTGGAGCTCTTTCCACCTTGTGGAAACTTTAGAGGGACTTTTGTTGGGTAGCTCGGAGCACAGAGAGCCTTACCTGCCAAAGGTCCAGGCCAAGAACACTGATGTTATAATAGTGACAAATGGTGGGGTCAGGCTTATATTTAGGGTTGTCTATTTCTGGATGAATCCATTCCCCCTGGTAATTAGGATTGTCGATGATCCGAGGTTTCCATTGTCCCTAAGCAAAGAACCAAAGAGTAAACATGGCATTTGTATTTTTCCATTCTTCTGACCTCATGCAATCAGAAAAACCAATCTATTTATAAAGATAGCTGTGTATTACACATAAA
The DNA here is from genome assembly GCF_021613505.1 of Equus quagga. Lineage (NCBI taxonomy): Eukaryota > Metazoa > Chordata > Mammalia > Perissodactyla > Equidae > Equus > Equus quagga. The sequence goes on along the minus strand of NC_060271.1, from coordinate 7,759,796 downwards.
AATTCATAGCAAGATTCCTGGAGCTTCTTTCCCATTCTTTGAGCTAATGCACAAGACTCCTCCAACTTCCCCTTTCTACCCAGAGGGAGCTGAACAAGGTCACAGGGACCCATTTTTGAGCCTGGCCCCATCTCTCGGCATAAGTTTATCCATAAAGTTAAGAAAATGTAGCTTCACAGGGAACATCATCAAAGGACTCTGGCACTTGGAGTCGTTCTCTTCCCGGTGTGTGGCACAGAAAACTGTGGCCAAATAAAATCAGGCATGTTTCAGTCAATCTATCTCTGGACCATTTGATAGCTGATTCTTTTAGTTCCCTCTTGTTTCTGACAAGAGGTCAGGAGTCAGCCCTTAAAAAGAAGTTTCCCCTCCCCCCAACACCTTTGGCCCATTCATGTCCTACCCTTTCCCTTTCTGGACCTCTTCTAACTTTCAGGTCCTGACCCTAGACCCATTTCCTGTTTTGACCACATTCCTTTGGCTGCTTTCCACCACTCTGGACAGACCCCAAGATTTCAGAGGTTCTGTTTTGTAAAGTGAAATTTACATTTCTTCTATCTTATTTCTCACATTCATTGGAAAGAGAGACCCCCTCACCTGATAATTCAGATTTGGTATCAGGGGCCCTTCCCATTCCCCATCCATCTCTTCATTCCAGTCGTCCGGCTTCTTGGCATCTGGGTCTGGGATGTACTCAAAATCCTCCCAGTCCTAAAACAAAATGTTCCTCCATGAGGACAGATGCGTGGGCTGGGATGAAACTGGGGTCCTTAGTACAGGGAGGCTGGACCTGGCTCCCTCCCTCCTGTCCTTAACCCTGTGAAAGCCCAGCTCAGGACTCTGTAAACAACCCAGTACAGGAGGGAAAAAGCCTTCAAGCCACTCCAGACTCTCCTCAGGTTCACTATCACTCTGAGTACTTTAAGCTCAAATAAGATGGGAATTTCCCTTATCTCTGACCTCAACCCTCCCCCAATCATGAGCCCCTATTGTCAGAACAGGTCTTCTAGCCTGAGTCCCTCTTCCTGAAGACTTCTCTCGGTAAGCTTCCTTGTAGCCCAGCATGTTCCCACACCTTGTATCAGTCCTCCCTTGTACCCTGGGTCCCTTCTATTTCCCAAGAGCTCCAAGTCACATACAGCCTACCCCAACTTCCATATTTCTTCTGCTGTGGAGCCGCCAAGGCAGTTCACCTTGGTGCTAACCATTTGCCCAGACTGACTGAATGAAGGCTTCAATGCCAAGCCCACTAGACTCACAATCATTCGGCAGCATTCCAACTGGGTAAGGTACTTGTCTGTCTCAGCTGCTTTGTGATTCCTGACCCATAACAGTCAGCATCCTATCTTGGGAGCTATAGTCTTGCTAAAGCCCCATCTATCTAACCAGTTTCCATCTTCTCCAGGTCCACTCAGTAGGGAGCACAGAGGCCTACATCATCTCCCTTCTCCCCCAGGCCTTGAGCCAACCCTGACTATAACAGATACATGGTCCTCACCAGGTGGGAGGGTCTATGGTTAGTCTTGCTGTTCCCAAGCCTGCCTGCTGGGCCTAGAAAAAATCTATTCCCTAATTTCCCCATGGTGGTGAAGGCCTAGACACTGCCTGATCATCTACCTTAATTCCCTGAATACGCCTTCCTCCCCCTCGGATTGGAGTCCTTTTCTGAATCTCCCTACACATGGCTGGGCAACTGCCTGCCTCTCTGCAGGCCTCTCCTTGGGGACTGGATTCCATGCTGCCCTTGCTTAACCCGGAGCATCTCCTCTGCATGAGGCTGAATCTGCTCTGACTTGTGGAATAGCAACGTAGCAGGCAAGGCACTCCATGACCTGGCTCCAACAGACCTTTCCAACCTCATCTCCCACCACTCTCCACCTTGAACTTTATGCTCCCAAAATACTAGACTGCAGCTTTCAGTTCTTTACACAACCATGTTACTTTCCACCTGACTGTAGTGCCTTTACTCCTTCTGTTCTCTAGGTCTGGAATGTCTTCTCTTCAACCCAATCCCCGACTTGCCTTGCTCTAGTGAATTCACTGTTTGAAATGCAGTGCATTACTAACATATAAATGCCATATATTAAGGACTTACCATATACCAGGCACTATATTATGTATATTAGCTCATTTAATCTTTACACGTAGGTATTATAATAATCCCTGTTTGTGAAATTGACTTTCACATCAGTTATTTTCCTTGCCCAAGGTCTAACTGTTAGTAGGTTGGGGTCTTACTCTTAGTAAATGGTGGAGCTTAGATTCAAACTCATATCTGTCTGACCCCAGAGTCTGTGTTTCCAACCCCTAGGTTAATCCAATCACTCAAGCACTGCCTCCTCCTTCCCAGACCACCACCTGCACCCCAACTCAGGCTGGGCTAGGAGCCCCTTTTGGGCTCCCACAGGATTTGGCTTCCCTGACTTGAGAATTCTCAATCCCTAGATTGTCCTATTCCCAGCTGTATCCAGTACAGAGTTCCAGTGAATGATAATGAATCTATGAATATACTCCACATGCTCCCCATATCAACAACTTGGAGTCAAAGAGATCCAGGTTTGAATGCTGGTTCTAAAGTATATATGTGCCCGGGCAAGTCATTTCATTTTCTAAGCATCAGTTTCCTTACCTATCCTAACGTAGAGATTACAGCACACTGCTCACAGAGGCTGCCAGAAGGATTAATAGACCCTCGACAAATGTGAGTTGCTTCTCTCTTCCCTCCAGGTATCTTTGGATACCAACATTTAGCTGCACACCTCCTTGAGGGATTGATGCCCTCAGTCTGTGCACCATTTCCCAGCTTCCTTTTCCCATCCCACAGCCAAGATCTGCTCCTGCTTCCCAGCTAAACACCCTCTGACCTCAGGTTTCTTATCTTCAGGATCCTCTATTTGAAGACGTTCATCCCATTTCCTTGGTTTCCGGGCATAGGGGTCTTTTATCTTCCTGGGAGGCAAGAAGTCCCAGTCACCCTCCAGATCCCCAGCTGCTACTTGCTGGTTGTCAATTTTGACCTCATAAGTAGCATTGGGGCGAATGATCAGAGTGTACAAGTGAGTGTCTTTATTGATCTAGAAAAAGAATGTGGAATATTTCAGTTCCACATTGGACATCTTTAGACCTCAAGCATTAAACACATCGCCTGAAACAGACCCTCAGTTCCTGAATGCCACCCCCAACATATTCACAAACACACTTTACCACATCCCTCATCCCATTTCTCTGGTTAACCCAATAGAGACTCTGGGTCTCATTCTCCTAGTACATACTCCTCTGGTCTCCCCAAGCTCCCATCCTTCTCTCCATCACAGCTCTGGTCATTCTCTGATCTTGTCCATTTTTCTGTCTGTGCCATTAGACTGTGAGCTTCTCAATGGCAGGGGTCATGTCTGATTCATCTGCCATATCTGCTGCTTCCAGCACAAGTCCTTCCCCAGAGGAGGATCTCAGGGAGCCCCTGCATGTACAGCGCCTGCACAGTCCTGCTAGGGAAGGCCTTGGGCCTGAACACAAGTTCTCCAGTAACCCGGGACCCGTGGGCTTCTCTAGACTCACTCTCGGCCTCTCGCCTGTGCTCTAGCTATGCCAAACTTCTTGCAGTGCCACCTTTTCTCGAGTCTCCTTGACTTTCCTCATGGGTTACCTCTCCCAGGAATTCAATCCTCCCTAAAATTGTCACACTCCTTCACAAGACCAAGTCATGTGCATCCTTCAAAACTCAGCATGGGGGAAACCTCTAAGAAGCACTTCCTTAGCCTCCAGGTTGGGTTGGGGGCCTCCTCTGTCCTCTCACAGACCCTAATCAGACTAGGTAGTCATCCTCCTTTGCTTGACTCTTACCTTCACTGGACTGTGAGTTCTGTGAGCTTAGGGGCCACGTTTGGCTCACTTTATCTCTAGCCCAAGGCCCAGCACAGAGCTGGCACTCGGTGAATGCCTGTTGAGTTGCTAATGAAATCCAACTATTATCCTCCAGCCAACCTAGATCTGTCTAACCTGATGTTACTAAGATAAACCCACCCCCCATTTCTAAGCCCATCACCCCCCACCTCCCCCACTTCTTCCAACATCTAGCAGTGGGGAACTGGGCATGCCAAGTGTTGTTCCAAGAGAAGACCTTACATGACTTCCTAGGCTTCCAGATCAACCGCTCCTATGTGAACTGTAATTTACAGCACTTCTCTAGGTCTATTTTCTAATCTATAAAATGGAGATGATAGTATTTAACTTATAGGGTTTTTGTAAGGATTAAAAGAGATAACATACAAAATGCTTATCCTTCCGCCCAGACTGAGGACCAACCCGCACACTCACCCTGCACTTGATGGCCTTGTTGTTCTCATGGTATTTCCCTTGGTAACGAAGGATGACCTGTACTTTGTTGTTGCCAAAGCCGCAGATGTCAGGGCCTGGAAATTAAACCCCAGTGCATGATTTCACACCACTTTTAGGCAGTTTGCCTTGTCTGAAGCCAAGACGGATACAGCCTGTGTATTTATCAAGGTCCCAGCAGAAAATAGATAGTATACTCAGATTTAGGATTATTTGAGGAGAATTTAATAAAAGGACTATTTACATTGGTAGGGGCAGAACACTGAGAAAAATATAAGGAATTTTCCTATGCTCCAGGCTAGCACAGTAGGGCTGTTCCCACCCCTAGGCCTGAAGGTGGAAGCAGTCGGAGTAGTTACCAGAGCCCAGAAGAGAGTCCTCTGGAGAGAACAGCCAAGAGAGCAGCTGTGACTTTCAGTCAAGGGACACAACCCTCTTCCCTCCCTCTGATATCCTGCCAGGGTCCCCCTTGACCAAACCTAACCAGAAGCCCCTCCTGTGTCAGATACTTTGTACCATGTCATTTAATTCTCACAACAAATAGGTGTTACTAGCTCCGCTTTTAGCTAGGAAAACAGTGGCTCAGAAAAGTTAAGCACCTTGCCCAAGGTCAAACTGCTGGTAAGTAGCATTGCTGGGATGCAAACCCAGGCTTAGCTGGAAACAGAGCCTGGGGCTCTTTCTGCTTTGTGAAAACTTTAGAGGGAACTGTTGATCAGTGGTTCTGAGCCTAGAGAACATAACCTGACGGAGGTCTAAGAATAGGTTTTAACCTAGTTTTCAACCTCACCTTCCAAGTTACTGCTCTCTGACTGTTCTAAACACACACACACGATGTGCTCTAACCATATTGGTCTTCTCATTTTTCTACTTGCATTTAAATTTCATGCCTCTGAGCTTTTGCACACAGTTTCCTCTGCCCTCGTTACATTTCCTCCATCTCCTGCCTATTAAAATCGGACTCAATCTTCAAAGAACAATTAATACCTCCTCCAAAAAGCCCCCAGCTGGACTAAGTCAGGCCATCTTTTGTGATCTCATAGCACCTCACCAGTACTGTTTTCAAAGTATGTCTTTTATTCCGCCTTTTAAAAAACTGTTTACATGCCTGTGTCCCCACCAAACAGAAGGCTAAAGGGTGGAGTAGGAAAAAGCACAGGTTTTAAAGCCAGACGGACCGGGTTCAAATTCTGGCTTCCCACTTACTCACCTTGGGCAAATTTCTTGCCTCTGTTTCTTCATCTGTAAAATGGAGATAACTGCTCAAACTTGTTGGGTTGTTTTAGCATCAAAAAAATAATATTCACGGGGCTGGCCCCGTGGCCGAGTGGTTAAGTTCGCGCGCTCCGCTGCAGGCGGCCCAGTGTTTCGTTAGTTCGAATCCTGGGCACGGACATGGCACTGCTCATCAGACCACGCTGAGGCAGCGTCCCACATGCCACAACTAGAAGAACCCACAACGAAGAACAACGAAGAATACACAACTATGTACCGGGGGGGCTTTGGGGAGAAAAAGGAAAAAATAAAATCTTTAAAAAAAATAAAATAAAATAATATTCACGTGAAAAGAAAAAATCACATTAAAAAAATTATTTCCAATTTTCCTACTACAACCACCATGTCGTATACATATATAAATTCCTTGTGAGAAGGGTGGATTCTCAAGAAAATAGAAACAGGCAAAGACACACATTTTAGACACCCAGAGTGCTATATTGCTCTACATAAGGAAGAGATTAAAAGATAAGAAAGAAAGAGAGTTGAGGGAGAAGGGGTGTAGATGGAACAAGGGCAAAGAAGCTGAGAAGGAGGATTTTGGCAAGGGCCTAAAGAGAGACATCTGAAGCTCCTTGGGAAAAGAAAGAAAAGTTTAGGGGGCCAGCCCCGTGGCCGAGTGGTTAAGTTCATGTGCTCCACTTTGGTGGCCCAGGGTTTCACCGGTTCAGATCCTGGGCGCAGACCTAGCACTGCTCATCAGGCCATGCTATGGCGACATCCCACACAGAAGAACTAGAATGACACAACTAGGATATACAATTATCCTAGGGCTGCACTGGGGCTTTAGGGAGGAAAAAAAAAAGAGGAAGATGGGCAACAGATGTTAGCTTAGGGCCAATCTTAAAAAAGAAAGAAACAAAGAAATGTTTAGAGAGAATTTTAAGGAAATTTGGCTGTATGACGTGTAATGTAACCCTTTCCTCTGACTTTGCACAAAGACACACGGTGAAATCCACATTCTTCATCAGTGCTTTGGGAGCTGGATTAGTTGTTGTTGTTCGTTGGTTTTGAAATATCAACCACATTGAAATAGGACTCAAGGCTGGAGCTAAGTCAGAGCTGGACTGCCCCAAGGCTGAGGTTACAGACGCAACACTCTGGACTCGCTACAGATATCGATAAAGGTCCTTTCCCTGACCTTCTGTGGGCAAGACCCCCCTTCAGAGCACAAAGCCTCAGTGTAGCAGGTACATTTGAGAGAGTCTGCACAGTTTGTGATCCCGTTCTCCTTTGCTGAGAACTGGGGAATGTCGCTCTCTACTGTAGCCTTGTTAATACCATGTGACTCTCCACCTCTTTGGTCTATTTATATTAACATTTAGGTTTAGAGTTGCTTTTTTACAGGTCTTTGAAGTGTCTTACTGCATAGGGAGGTGGATTAGAAATTTCCTGCTCCAGGTCCGTCTGAGCCTTTTTCGACAACTACAGTGGCCCTCATGAGGACCTCCTGGGCCTGACAGCTGCTGCTATCAGAGAGCTTACCAAACATGACGTAATATTCCGATTCCGAATGCATATCTTCCTGGTTCAGGGTGTCCGGAAAGAGTTTCACGTACCCGCCGCCACAATCGATGCCTTGCTCGTGTTTTACTGAAAACTGAACCACCAAGGTCTCGTTCTCATTGCTGAACGGCTCAAACCTGGTAGAGAGGGCATAAAACTTGGCGTCTTCACTGGTCTGGAGACCTGGGAGCAGAGAGCACAGAGTCTTCAGGCTTAAGTACCCAAAGGGCAGCCAGAGTGACCAGCACTTGGTCTCACCAATCTCTGGTAGTTTCTTACATACACCTGTGTATGAGGTGTTGCTCTGGATGCTTTCCACACGTTATCTTATTCGAGCCTCAGAGCAACCCTGCAAAATGGGTATTATCTCCACTTTACAAATTAGGAGTCTGAGTCATGGGGAGGTGAAGTGACATGCCTAGGGACATACCGCTAGCAAGGAACTAAACTGGGATTTTAAGCCAAGTTTGTCTGATTCTTTCTTTCCTCTATACCATGCTGCCTCTGATTTTCAAGAGCTACTTGAATACTGTTCTGCAGCTTTACAAAACACGACCTTGTTTCTTCTGAGACCCCCTGGGTGGCCAGACTCAGGCTCAGTTGTGTACGACTGCTGCGGTGGCAAGAGGCCCAGCACTGCCTCTTAGAACAAATGGTAACCATCGCTAATATTTATTGACTTTTCCTGTTTACAAGCAATACGCTTCTTTCACGTGTATCACTGCACTTAATCCTCCTAACAACGCTCGTGAGGTGGGCTCTCCTACTATCCCCACTTTACCATGAAGTCATTGAAGCTGTTTCATTTGTCCAGGATCACACAACCAGTCTAATTCCAGAACCCCCATCCGAAGATTTTCCTCCTCCTCCAGAGAATATCAAAGCTGCAAGGGATCTCAGATCCTTCCAGTCCAACTACATTACTTTATAGATAAGGAAACCAAGCCCCAGAGAGGGGAAGTTACTTATTCAAGATCATACAATCACAAATGACAGACATGTAAGCCAGGTCTCCTGATTTCAGGCTAGTGCTCTTTCCATTATTCCATGCTGCTGCCCAGCTAACTGGTTATGGCTCCGACTGTTACTTTAACTCTCTGAGCCTCAGTTTCCTCAACAGGAAAATGTGGATTATTCCTACCTTACAGGGTTCCTATGAAAGTCAATTGTACCCTATAAGGTAAAGTCAAATAATAATGAAAAGTACCCTATAATGAAAGTCAAATGGGTTAGACATAGGAGAAGCACTTTGTAAACTGTCAACATAAAATGGAAGAGGCTGTCATTACTCATGCTCTGTGAGGGTCCTTCCTTCATGATCCCACAGCACTCTACACTTCCCTGAGTCGTGCTAGGTTGAAACTAGATTTATTTGAGTCTCTTTGAATAATCTTTAAGCTCCTGAAGGGCAGGGGCATCTTTATATTCTCAGCATCTAAGACAAGTTCTGGCATAGAGGAAAGGCTTAATAAGCATGTGTTAAATTACACAAAAAGGTCACAAGTCCTGATTCAGATGTCTCTTGAGCAGTTTTTGCACAGCAAGCTCTGTGCTAAGCACTTTCATGTCTGCTACTGCGTTAGGAGCTGTCTGTGTTTTAAAGAGTGTGCTTACTTCCCCAAAGATCTTGAGTGAGGCTAGAGCAGCCAGAGAAGACCTCATGGAGGGGTGAGTGGGCACAAGAGAAGGAGCACTAAACCTGTGGGCAGAAGACCAAGCTTTGAGTCTCTGCTCTACCAAACCTTGCTTGTAGCCCAATGTAATCCCCCCTCTCTGAGCCTCGTTTGTACTGAGGAGCCCTCCCAGACAATCAGGGGGAACCTACTGAACCTGAGTGGGACGAGATGTGAGGAGCAACAATCAAGTCAAGCAGAGGAGACGGGTGGCTGTGTAGACTGCTCTAAGAGCCACCAAGAAGCTGATGTCCCACAGGTCGCTCAGTCTCCAATTCTCTCTATTTTCCAAAGTGGATAGAAATGAGACTGTAAATGCTCAAGCCAGTTTGCAATTCTCTCCTTTCTTTTTTAAGATTTTATTTTTCCTTTTTCTCCCCAAAGCTCCCCGGGACACAGTTGCATATATATTTTTTTTAGTTGTGGGTCCTTCTAGTTGTGGCATGTGGGATGCCGCCTCAGCACGGCTCAATGAGTGGTGCCATGTCCGCGCCCAGGATCTGAACCGGTGGAACCCAAGGCCGCAGAATTGGAGCGCGGAAATCAACCACTCGGCCACGGGGCCGGCCCTGCAATTCTCTTCTTTAATAAACATGAAAATGAGATTCATAACAGTAGCCAGGAGAGAGAAGATGGGAAATCACTCCAGCAGATGATCAGCGGATTCTATTTATAGGACAAAAGCTTTCTCAGGGAAAAAACCCTTGCCTGCAGACCTTGTGCTCAGAACTTCCCCTTCCCTCATAATATTTGGCTCTTCTAGCAGCTCTGTCTAATGATCCTGACAGGTGATGATTATCATCTCCATCTAATACCAAGGCTCAGAGAATGGAAGACTTGCCCAAATTATGCAGCTAGCAAGGCATTTAGCCCCAGATCTTTCTGCTCCACTCTCCATGGTACCATGCTGCTCTAGGGGAGAGCAGCATCTGGAGGTTATACAGCGCTTTTTCCTGTTTCAAGCAGTGTTATATAAAAAAATTCTAAGGTTGAGAAAAGCAATATAGTCCAGTGACAACGGACGCAACCGTGGACTCAGAATCAGATCTCAGCTCTGCCTCTTGCCAGCTGTGTATATAGCCTTAGGCAAGCTACCCAACCTCTCCGAGACCCCTCTGCAAAGCTGAGAACATAACAGTAACCACCTCGTGGACTTTTTAGGAATATTAATGAGGATAATGTGTCTAAGGGCTTACGTTTTAAATTCCTGTTATTCGATAAACCGACATTATTATCTTTGTGGAGAGTTCCTTCTTGTCCATCTACTATCTTTTTCTTTTTAATTCTAAGAAAGAAATGAATTGGTAATCACGGATAAAAACAATTGTATGAAAGTTAGAATTTTCCCAGTCAATTAGCATATTTCTGAATTTCCAGCATTTACCTTTATCCTTTTCTTTGTCTCCATAAAATTTCCCCGCAGTGAGCTGAAATTTACCATAATCCGGCCTGTGTTTAGATTCCACCCAGCGTTTTTTCCATCCATCTATGGGGGTAAAGAAGAAAAAAAGCGACACATAGAAATGATTTGTGTTTTCTTAAAGACAATAAAATGCAGCTAGGCTGACCAAGACTTATGGGAACAGTACGGGAATATCAGGGCATGACCACAAACCCCCTCACTCTGATGCCTGAATCCCACTATTTGTGCACCACCCTGTGGAGTGGCTCGACTACCAAATGGTTGAGCCACTTATGCGTTAAAGCTCCACTCCACCCTCCTCTATGAGAGTTAAGTAAAACCATCATGGGAATGTATGGTTGAAAGGCATGAGACAGTTTCATAAAAGTAGGTGGAGGGGCTGGCCCGGTGGCACAGTGGTTAAGTGCACACGTTCCACTTCGGTGGCCCGAGGTTCACCGGTTCAGATCCTGGGTGCAGACGTGGCACCGTGTGGCACACCATGCTGTGGTAGGCATCCCACATATAAAGTAGTGGAGAATGGGCACAGATGTTAGCTCAGGGCCAGCCTTCCTCAGCAAAAAGAGGAGGATTGGCAGTAGTTAACTCAGGACTAATCTTCCTCAAAAAAAGAGAAAAGTAGATGGAAAAATATGGTCAGGGGGACTAAGCTCTTATACATATTTATGCTTAGTAAAATAAAATCAGCTAAGTAAAGAGATTAGCAATACTATTTTATCCTTCTTGAATTAGTCATGATGATATTGAACAATCAATTTCCATTTACCCTTTTTTATTGCTTAAACTTTTTAGACTCTCCCTTGCAGTTTCAAGGAGATGCTGATAAATTTGTTTTGCTTTGGCATAGATGGCATGTAGACAAAGAGGTATTTTTTTGGGAGCTGGCACTCCGTCCAAACATTCAGTGCCTTTCTGATTTTATGCCTCAGAGTTGCTGACTCGCATTTCCTGGGCCCACCACGGTCCCAGAGTCACAGGGCAACTTGGCAGCTTGAGAGGGAAGAGGTCTTAGGGTAGCCTTTATTTCATCTCCTCCCTGCAGTGGAATGGATATTTCTCAAATCCCACTACCCAATATCTAGGGTAATTGCCTTAGCTCTGCTCATGAAAACCACACATCAGCATACATCCAATAAGACCGCCCTGAGCTGACTCTGTCAAGTCTGAACAGACTCAAGTCTGATGACTCAACCACCTCTCCTCACGAGGCCCAGAGGACGGACGGGCTTGCTTTCTGTGCACCTCCCCTGTCTCTCCCAAGATCTCAGTGTTGGAAAGGCCCAGAAGTCTCAGTGACCCCCTCACGCATCACCCTTGAGGGAAGGGCCCGAGGAGGTTCTTTCTGCCTAAAGTTGCTGTCGCTTGAATGGAGTGCTTCCTGCTTCCCTGACCACAGTTGACTCAATGAATAATAAGGATTGATGCCAAAGTCAAAAGACTTGTTATTGTGCATTAGGCCCCTGTGTGGCTAAAATTTCACCTCATTTCCTCCCATGGACAATGCTATGAAATAGGTATCATTAGTTCCATTTTACATCTAGTAAGTGGTGGACCTGAAATTTGAACCCAAATCTGTGTGATTTCAAACACTGCCTTTCTTCTGGAAGAAGAGGAAGATAGAGGGAAAAGTGCTAGAAAGGAAAAAAATTCTATAATCACAATAATAGCTACTGTTTAGCAACCATGTGTCAGGCATTGTGCTGAGTGCTTTATATGCACTATCTCATTGCGTTCTCATAACAGTTCTGTGATGAAAGTCCTGTTTTTCCCTCCATTCAAAAAATGAGGAAAGTGAAGCTCAGAAACTTGTCTAAGAGCCCAGTTTGTAAGTTGGTGTGTAAGCCAGGCTCAGACCCAGGCCTATGTGACACTGAAATCTGTACTTTTATCGCCTGTACTACATGGCTTCCCATCTTCCCACGAGGTTATGTGTGTGAAAATCCTTTTTTTTTTTTTTTGAGGAAGAGTGGCCCTGGACTAACATCTGCTGCCAATCCTCCTCTTTTTGCTGAGGAAGACTGGCCCTGAGCTAACATCCAGGCCCATCTTCCTCTACTTGGTATGTGGGACGCCTACCAGAGCATGGCCTGCCAAGCGGTGCCATGTCCACACCCAGGATCCAAACCGGCAAACCCCAGGTCGCTGAAGCAGAACATGCGCACTTAACCACTGTGCCACCGGGCGGGCCCCGAAAATCCTTTTATAACCTAAAGAGTATGCAGTATGCAGCAAACATAAGAGTCAATCATAGTACTTTACAGTTTGTAATTAAGTTATTTGTGTATAATTTGAATAATGTCTGTTTTCTCCCACCAGAATAGTAAGTTCCATAACTTTTTTACTTACCATTGTGTCCCCTGTATCTAGCACAGAGTAAATCACCAAAAATATTTCTTGAATGATTAAATGAATGCATGATCACGTCTTCTGCCTATGCCATAAGATTCTCAACCTTGCAAATGGATCGATTCATTTCTTAATCCATTTGATAAATATTAATTGAGCCGAACAAGCGTGTAGAAACAGTTGAGCAACTTTGACCTTGAACTTTCTGGTAGGAGGGGTTAGCATAGAACTCAGGAATTCTTACCACTAATTATTTTTCTGGGTGAACAGTAGTGATACATATCAAACTTGACACAATTTGGGATGCCCCCTCAATAAGGAGTTTTTCTTGTTAGGAGAATAACGTCCCATGGCTAATTAAGTTCCACTTTAATGTTTTATACTTTTCCTCTTAACATGGTAACATCTTAACCCCATAAAAAGGCTCAAGCCAGAGTGAACTTTAGTGCTCATTTAATCTGACCACCTCATATTACAGATGGAGAAACTGAAGCCCAGAGAAGGAAGGGACTTGCTCTTGGACACAGAGCTGTCGGTTGCAGAGCTGAGACTAGGACCCAGTTCTTCTGCACCCAGGCTCTGGGCTTATTATTCCTTCATTCAATAAATATTTCTTGAGCATTCACTCCGTGCCAGGCACCAGGCACACGGACATGAATCTGACAAAGTCCCTTCAGGGACTCAGGCTTCAGGGAGCTCAGAGTCTGGTGGAAGAGACCGGCAAGTAAATAATTACAATACAGTGAGGTAAGGGCAGCAATAGAAATAAGCACAGGGCAATGAAATTCACTGACTGACCCCCAGAGTCAGGATAGACTTCATAGAAGGCATGCCCAAAGAAGTAAAAATCAAAAAGGCAGAAAAGGTGAGGAGTGGGTGTTCCAAACAGAATGACTTGCATATGCAAAGGCCCAGAGGCATGAAATAGCATGATGTTAAAACAGAAATATAAGTAGTACTGTATTGTACAGGGGAGAGGAGAGGTGAAGAGAAGAGAGGAGAGGAGGGGAGAGCAGACAGGCCAGCTCAAGGAAAGCTCTTATTAATTGAGAGCAAGAGAGCAGTGTATTAACCAAAGTTAATATCTTTTTTCCTCTGCTAAATCTTTCCTTCAAATTGGTCAAATATCTGTATGTCCCCAGAGATCCACCCAACGGAAACTAATAGGTGTTTAGAAGCTGGCACATCTAGCTGATAAATGCACATAATCACAGCCAAGTCCGTAAAGATACAGAACCAAGGGGGCCAGATAATCATGATTCCTCTGTCAAATAAACTTATCTCCACATTGTACCCCCCATGATGTCTGGCTTGTAGTGTAGCTCAAATCTAAAGACTGGGCTAGGGACTCAGCTCTTCCACCAGCTTCAGCAGCATCTTTAGCCTCTCTGAGACTCAGTCTCCTCATCTGCAGAAATACACAGACACAGAGAACGGACTGGCGGTTACCAGAGGGGAAGGGAAGCGGGGAGAGGCTGAAGAGGGTAAAGGGGGACATTTGTACCATGATGGATGGTGACTACACTGTTGACGGTGAACATAATGTAGTCTATACAAAAGTCAAAATATAATGACGTACACCTGAAATTAATGTAATGTTATAAATCAATTTTCCCTCAATAAAAAAAGTCTAAAAAAGTGAAAAAAAAAGGGGGGGGGGGCGGTTACCTAAGTCATAGAGTCTCTGGGAGAGGTAAATGAAACAGCATGCAACACGGTGTCAGGCACATAGCAAGTGCTCAATAAAGAATACCAGAAGCTGAATCTGTATATACGTGTGCGTGTATACAAACATACAGAACATCAAAGGGAAAGGGAGAAATATTTTTAGCTTTGAAGGTAAAAGTTGGGCCTTTTCCAGCACCTAGTCCTGAGCCTAGGACTGAATAGGTCCTTAAGAAAATGCTTGCATAATTAGATGAAAATACATGTTTGCTGCATTTACTCAACATCATCAGATGGTATTCTGCAAAAGAGAATTTGCTAAATAAACTAAAGCTTAACTCTTCAGGTGCCAAGATTTTGTCCGTCATCTTCAATGGAAAAATTTTGTAGACATGAAAGGGCCTGACCTCTTATATAGAGAATCCTAAAGAGAAGGTAAAGTCACCTGAAGACTCAGGCTCTGGACTCGGGGGGAACGTACAGGGGAGGTGTGGGTTTGCCTTGAAATGTTTCCGTCTCCACCGTTCCTGTTCCTCTGTGAGCACTCACTTCCCTCTGAGGTCAGTGAGCTTGCCTCTAGCAATCTGCTCAGCTCTCCTGAGATCAGTGGACCTACGCCCCTGCTGACATGCCCGCCAGCTTGCCTGCCCACTTCCTTTCCTTCCTTTCTGCCTGCCAGTCTTTCTGCATGTCTGCCACCTAGTCACTCAAATATTTATCAACTGGGAAACAGCCTTGTTGGGTGGTGAACAGCACTGGATAAGAATCTGATCCTTCCCACTTATTTCTGTTTATGCCTTGAGCCAATCACTTTTCTGAATCTTTGTTCTTATCTATAAATAAGAATTATAATTAAAGTCTTTAAAGAAGGGAACACTGTACACAGAGAAGGTGCTCAACAAATGTTTGTTGAATGACAAGTGGGCAGGAGGACGGGCCAAATTAATTAAGATAATAAAAATAACTATTTCTGCTGTCATTGAACGGGCAGCTCTGGCGGCCCCTCCATTTATTTTGTAGGTAGTCATTTCTAATCAAGGAAGCAGATGGCCAAGTTTGCTAAGAAAGTGGGCATTAAATAAGAGCCTGTATGTTCGAAGTAGAAGGGAATACAAGTCCATCCCTTATATATTTACAGAGCACCTCTACTGTGCCAGTGAGAGCGCTCGACGCCAGGGCACCAACTGGACGGAATTCCTGAGCCCCCAAGCCCCCAAGGAGCTCACAGTCTAATGAGAGAGATAGGCAGATAAAGTGCTTTCTTATTTTAGATTTCTTGAGTTTTCAAAGTAAAAATCATTTACTGTAGAACATGTAGAAATCCCAGAAGAAACAACTAAGCAGTAAAAACACCCACAATCTGCCTCTCAGAGATGACCGTCATCAACATTTGGATGTATTTTCCTCCAGCCTTTTTCTTCTGTATGTTAACAATGGCCTCTGCTCTCGCCTCCACATCCCTGCAGCCTCGGGAGAGATCCTTGCCATCAGTTTGTACTTGAGACCTGGAAAGGCCAGCTGGATTAGGCCTCTTTGGTTTGGGCATCAGTCCAGAGTGATTCTCCTCCAGGCCCAGCATGTCCAAGTACTCACAATCTGCAGCCGGTCCCAATCGCTTATCAGTCAGAGGCCTGAGCAGCAGGCTGTTCCTCAGCCCTGCTGGGATGTCCTCAGCGGGTCCGAGCCAGCTGGGCACAGAGGCCCTTTGTCTCAGAATGTCTCCTCGGCCAAGTTTTCATGGTCAAGTCTGAGAGTTGACAGAATTAACATTCACACGCGCACTCACACACTCATACCTTGTGACTCCTGCATCATTCAGCGCTTCATCTGAATTCCAGTTTCTTTCTGCCTCATTTTGTACTTTTACAATGGCACTGCCAGCACCATTAGGCCTCCCCTCGCACCTATTTGTATCACTAATTCAATGATTCTCCAATTCAATCAGCCAACATTCCTGCATATTTTGATATGCCATCCCTACGCAAGGCCTGGGATTCCAAAAGCTCACGTTACCCTTGAAGCCCCTGGTTTTATTACCTACTGGCCACGTGACTCTCAGCAGCTTGCAGCAGTAGTCAATGCATCCTTTATGGAGGTGAGCAACCTGGGTTCAACAAACATCTCTGCCACTGACTCACTGTGTGGCTTTGGGAAAACCACCTCCGCTCTCTGGGTCTCAGTTTCCTCATCTGTACAATGAAAGGATTAGATTCTAAAGGCCTGGCACATCCTCTGGTTGCTGAGTTGCTCTGTGGCCTAGAATAGTCTGGGAAAACAGCAGAAAGAAAGGAGTCTGAATCAAACTTTGCCACGGGCCCATTAGATGACTCTGCCATGTCATATCCTCTCTCTGGACCTCAGCTTTCTCACCTGTAAATGAGGAGAAGGAGGCCATTTCGGGCTAGATGAGCTCTCAGAGCCCTCCCAGTCTGACATTCAAAGAATCTAAGATTTACCTTCCTTGAGGTTGCTAAGTACTACTTAAAATGTGAGCTAGAAGACTTTCAACTTATTGAACTTGTGGGAGGCAGTGGGGTGGGGAGCAAGTGAAATGCAAGAAAAATCAGCTTTAATATACAGTCCTGAGTTCAAATCCTAGCTTTGCCATTTAATAGCTGTGTGACCTCAGACAAACTATTCAGCTTTTCTGGGCTTCAGTTATACTATCTGTAGACTGGGAAAAATAATACCTACTTTGCAGAGTTGAGGTGAGGATCGGAGCATGTAAAGCATCACGGTTAGCGAGGAATACTGTGCTCAGTAAGGGTTACTTAAGGCATCAGACACAGTTTGGCTGTAAAAATCAGAGTTCAACAGGAGGAAATTCAGCTCCAAGAAGAAATGGAAAGAAGAACAGTTCTCTTAATTTTAAATAGTTTTTTATTGAAAGAGTAACACAAGTTCATTGTAGAAAATAAAGGAAAAATTAAAGTCATCTGAAATTCCACTATTTACCTTACATTTTGGTATCTTTTCTTTTATTCCTTTCTCTATGCACAAATATATTTTACACAGTGACAATATATACCTTATATATAATTTTGTACCTTTTACATCTGCTTAGAGCATAAACATTTTCCCACAACGTTAAAAACTTCACAAACATTCTATGATATATATGCTTTACTTAATTTGGCCCCTATTATTTGGCCCCTATTATTGGATATTTAGGTTTGTCTCCAAATGATATTTCCAATTATTAATAACACACCCCCATCTCCACTGACCTTCTTCCCTCCGCTCCAGTTTAGCCATCTGCCCCTAAATTCACACCCTGGACCTTATCATCACCAGACACTGCTCCACCTCTGAAATCTCAAACACAGACTGCCCCCTCCATGACCACGGCTTCCTCTCCTCCAATTCCCATACTTTGTTACTTGAAGTACACATGTTCTTTGACCTCCTCCATTTCTTTTCAGTCAGCTGGCTCCTTCCAGCCTAGCTTGCACAGTCTTTCCTTCCTCCCTCCTTCCTTCTTCTTTTCCACAAACTTTTTTTTTGAGGAAGATGAGTTAACTACTGCCAATCCTCCTCTTTTTGCTGAGGAAGACTGGCCCTGAACTAACTCCCATGCCCATCTTCCTCTGCTTTATACCTGGGACGCCTAACAGCATGGCTTTTTGCCAAGCAGTGCCACGTCCGCACCTAGGATCCGAACTGGCGAACCCTGGGCCGCTGAGAAGCAGAACATGCGCACTTAACCGCTGCGCCATGGGGCCGGCCCTCCGCAAACTTTTAATTGAGCATTTTCTATGTGCCAGGCAGTGTACCAAGTGCAGGGGTGGTAAAGTTGAAAGACACGTGGATTCATCACCTTGCCCACGTTCTCAAATCCCTTGCCCATTTGCCTTTGTGCAAAACCCCTACCTGTGTCAACCAAAGCTTCCACTTTCACTTTGCATCCCAAATTACCTACCTGAGCTCTACTCTACTGCCCCTCTCAGCCAGAATTCTCCAAAACATAGCTTACACCTGTTCTGTTCATTTCCTAGGTCCTCATTCACCCTTCAACCTACCATGGTCAGCCTTCCACGCTCACCACTCCAGTGTGTCATCAAATGGTCTCCTAACCATAAAATGCAATGACCACTTTGCAGACTTTGCTTTACTTGGCCTCCAAACCACTTTTGACATTAGCTGCATCACCTTGGGTAGTCACTTAATCTCTCTGAACCTCAGTTTCCTTATCACTGAAAGAGAGATAATAGCATCTTCCTGGTAGAACTGTTGAGGAATTCAATAAGACAATATATAAAGAAAAAAATCCTGGCCGGCCTGGTGGCGCAGTGGTTAAGTTCGCACATTCTGCTTCTCGGCAGCCCGAGGTTTGCCAGTTCGGATCCTGGGTGCGGACATGGTACTGCTTGGCAAAAACCATGCTGTGGTTGGCATCCCACATCTAAAGTAGAGGAAGATGGGCATGGGTGTTTGCTCAGGGCCAGTCTTCCTCAGCAAAAAGAGGAGGATTGGCAGCAGTTAGCTCAGGGCTAATCTTCCTCAAAAAGAAAAGTGGGGGGCTGGCCCGGTGGTGCAGTGGTTAAGTGTGCATGTTCTGCTTCAGCAATCCGGGGTTTGCCGGTTCGGATCCCAGCTGCAGACATGGCACCACTTGGCAAGCTATGCTGTGGTAGGCGTCCCACATATAAAAGTAGAGGAAGGTTGGCACGGATATTAGCTCAGGGTCAGTCTTCCTCAGAAAAAAGAGGATTGACAGCAGTTAGCTCAGGGCTAATCTTCCTCAAAAAAAAAAAAGAAAAGAAAAGAAAAGAAAGAAAAAAATCCACTGGTACACAATAGGTGTTTAACAAGGATTAAGTTCTGAGTCACTTAGTTTGGTTTCCTCCGTCTGACACCCAGGAAAGGTTTCCCTTGGCTGTACGAACATTCTGATCTCTGGAAAGGGTCATTTCCCAGAGCAATTTATGCAGTCATTCAACAAAAAATTATTGAGCAACTACTATGTGCCTCTTCTAGACACCGTTCTAGGTGCTGCAGATATGGCAATGAACACAACAGAGAAACACTGTTCTCAGGAAGCTAAGTTAATGGTGAAGAGAGAAAGACAATGAATAAACATACAAACAGGAAACCAGTCACATAGTGAAAAGTATTCTAAAAACTAGTCATACAAATGTTCACAAGGGAACTTTTAGGGGTGATGGAAATGTTCTATATATTAGCTGTGGTAGTCACACAGGTCAATACATTTTTCAAAATTCAATGAATGATACACTTTAAATGGGTACGTTTTATTGTACATAAATTACATCTCGAAAGGGTTGAGTTAAAAAAATTAAGTCATATAAAGGGATAGAGTATAATTCTATATATGGGGAATAATTTTCGATAAAGCAAACATAAAAAGCCCCTCCAAGGAGACGTTTAAGCAGAAACCTGAATGATGAGAAGGACATCATGTGAAGATCTGGGAGAAGAACATTCCAGTCTGAAGGCACAGTAAGTCACAGGCCTTGAGATGGGACTGAATTTGTAGTGCTTGAGAAACAGCAGGAAAGCCAATGTGGCCGGAATGTAGTGAAGAAGCAGGAGATAAGATGGAAGAGGTAGGGGCCAGGCCTGTGGCCTAGTGGTCAAGTTCAGTGCACTCTGCTTTGGCAGCCGGGCTGGGTTCCTGGGCAAGGACCCAAACAACTCATCAGCAGCCATGCTGTGGTGGCAACCCACATACAAAATAGAGGAAGACCGGCACCTATGTTAGCTCAGGGTGAGTCTTCCTCCAGCAAAGCAAAAATAAAAAGATTGGAGAGGTAGGCATAGATCAGATCATGGAGGTTCTTACAGGTCATGGCGAGAAGGCTGGCTATTTTAAATCTAATAGGAAGGCAGTGGCAGTTTTTAAGTTCCATTATGATACAATCTGGTTTACATTTCAAAAGGATTGTTTTGAAATTTATATAGGAAGAGACTAGGAGAAAGCAGAAACAGAAGCAGAGAAGCCACTCATATTACTGCAATAATCCAGATGAGTAATGATGGTGGCTTGGACCAGGGTGGGTAGCAATACGGAAGGTACAAAAATACCATGTGCAGAATATATTTGGAGCGTAGAGTCAATTGGACTTGCTGCTAGATTCAGTGAGGGAGAAGAAAATAAAGGAATCAAAGATGACTTTTAGATTTCTGACCTAAACAACCAGATGAATGTTTGGGGCACCTACTAAGGTGGAGAAGATCACAGGGAGAGCAAGTCGGGAGTTTGTTTTGCAAACACAAGAGTTTGTTTTAGTCATGTTAAGTCTGAAGATGCTCATGAATTTATGGACATCTGTTAGATACCAGCCTCTCATGAGTTTGGTAGGACAAGTCAGTGCCTAAATCTACCCAGCTTTAAGTACCCTAACAGTATTGGATTTCTGGATTGTCTAAACTGAGGATAAGCCTCAGAACCCTGGGGACACCACTAGCCGACCCTCTGCAGCCACTGAGCGGCATCAGCCCCTCAGCACGTCTCTCTGACAGCTCCCCTTTCAGCATCACAATTACATTTTGGGTTGATTCCTTTAAGGTAGGCACTTGACCTCAACAATTACATGTCTCTGAGTCCTACCTACTGCAGGAAGGTTTCCGGGAACATCACTTCTCTTCACGGGCTGTGACTTTTTGGTGTGTGTGTTCAGTTTGCTGTATTTCAAAGTTCAATTCAACCATTCAATCACTCAACAATCCTTTTCCAGGCACTTCTCTAAGCCAGGCCCTGACTTTGACGCTGGAAACACAGAGGAAAATCAGGCAAATAGACAACCGTAGTGTGAGCAGTGCTGATACCAAGGAAGCACAGAGGCTGACGGAACTAGGGGAGGTCCAGGCAAGGCTTCCTGGAGGAGGCGACGTCATGCACAGCAGCCTTTCCTGCACATAAGGTGCTGGATTTTGCTCATGATTTTGGCCTCATCAACTGTCCTGGGGCTTGGGACTTGGACCCCTCCCCCTTTCTTTGATTCCAAGGAATATTTCAAAAATCTTTGTTGATAACACCCTTGGGCATTTCACTCCTGCCACACTGGGCAAGGGGAATTCAGTCCTTGGGGAAGTGACTGCAGGTCTGTGCATGTTCTCTGCCTGCTGGCAGGAGGAACTGTGGTGTGAGTAAAGCCACACCAGGCAGGCGGGTGGGCCGAGGAGCTAGCAGTCAGAAAAGCCCAGCCTCACAGGGCTCACTGCAAAGGGTGGCTGAG
>NC_060271.1:7325505-7411772 GCF_021613505.1 Equus quagga | reverse complement strand
AGCAGCAGCAGCAGCAGCAGCAGCAGCAGCAGCAGCAGCAGCAGCAGCAGCAGCAGCAGAAGAAGAAGAAGAAGAAGAAGAAGAAGAAGAAGAAGAAGAAGCAGCAGCAGCAGCAGCAGCAGCAGCAGCAGCAGCAGCAGCAGCAAGATGACCACTGAAACTTACTTAATGGCTGGCATAGCAGAGGGATAGGACTGGAGTGGGATGAGGAAGGCTGAGCATCCTTCCTCACTGTTCCTAGATCTGATCATGTTCTTGCAAAATTCTTTTTGTTGTTGTTGTTGTTGAGGAAGATTGGCCTTGAGCTAACATCTGCTGCCAATCTTCTTTTTTTTTTCTCCACAAATCCCCAGTACATAGTTGTATATCCTAGTTGCAAGTCCTTCTAGTTCTTCTATGTAGGATGCCACCACAGCATGGTTTGATGAGCCTTGTGTAGGTCCAGGCCCAGGATCTGAACCAGTGAATCCTGGGCTGCTGAAGTGGAGCACACAAACTTAATCACTATGCCACCGGGCAGCCCCCTCTTGCAAAATTCTTAACACGGTCTGCAAGATCCTGAATGATCTGGCCCCTGCCTACCTCTCCACTCTCATCTCACACTACCCTCCCCTTGATTACTCAGTCCCTGCAATGTGGCCATCCTTCAGTCTCATGAGTGTTTCAAGCTCTGACCCACAATAGGACTATTCTTGATGTGCAACCCTCCCCTCTCCCACCCCGATTCTTCCCCTGGCTAACTTCTCATCCTTTAGTTCTCAGCTTAAGTGTTACTTTCTCAGAAGATCTTGACTCTCCAGTCTAAAATTAGGCCTCTCTTTTTCACTTTCTTCATGGCATTTGTGGTGGACTTATGAAACTTATCTGCCCACCATTCCTGCCCTTAGGGAACCACGACTTTAAATAGTTGTGCTGGGACCACAGGTGACAATACTTGCCTCCCCCAGCTACTGGGACAGGCATGGGACTCACAGGTGGCCAATCACAGTCCTCCCTGAGATCGGTATATTGTAGTTTGGAGAGAGAGGGCTTCTTCCCGCGGAAGTTGGGAAGACATAAATCTGGAGCTGCCCTCATCCGTCTTTTCCCCATGCAGAGTCTGGCTACAGAAGGAAGCTGAAGGA
This sequence comes from Equus quagga, assembly GCF_021613505.1. Taxonomy (NCBI): domain Eukaryota; kingdom Metazoa; phylum Chordata; class Mammalia; order Perissodactyla; family Equidae; genus Equus; species Equus quagga. Next base: position 7,410,648 of record NC_060271.1, on the reverse strand, counting down.
TAGGCAAAGCTGAGAAATGGAGAGTGCCGTTGAGTCCTGGGGCTAGCGGACTTCTCAGCGATGAGCTAATAAATTCCACTTTTTAAATTAAAGCTAGTTTGATTTGGGATTTTTATCACTTGCCATAACAAGAGTCCTAACTCATGCAGAACTTCTAATTTTTAACAGCTCTATTGACATATTTTACATACCACACCATTAACTCATTTACACAATTTTTAATTATATATTTATTTGTACAGTTATTTATTTATGCCTCTTTCCCCATCAGTTCCATGGCAGTAAGGATCACAGCTGTTTTATTCACCGTTACATCCTAAGTGCTAAGACAGAACCTGGCTCAGAATATGTACTCAATAAATATTTTTCAATGAATAAGTGAATAAATGTACGAATGAATGAAGATCTGCCCTCTGCTGGGTGCTTCGGATAATGAAACAAATTAGACATAACCCAAACTGCTCTCAAGGTCTAGCAAGAGAGACAGACATGTAAATAGGCAAGTTCTGGTAAGCAATAGGGGAAAGCTGAGGAAGTTGTATAGGACAGAGATGGGTTACCTTGACCTGCCCAAATCTGACCAATTCATTAAGGTCCTCTTCAAGTGCCTCCTTAAACCCTGTACTAAGAATTAATCTCACTTGCATTTATGTTCCTAAATAGATTTGATAGATCTGGGGCGAGCCCTGTGGCTGAGTGATTAAGTATGCACACTCCGCTTCGGCGGCCCGGGATTCACTGGTTTGGATCCTGGGCGCGGACCTACACGCTGCTCATTAAACCATGTTGTGGTGGCATCCCACATAGAAGAACCAGAATGACCTACAACTATGTACTAGGGCTTTGGGGAGGAAAAAAAAAGAGGAAAATTGGCAACAGATGTTAGCTTAGGGCCAATCTTCCTCACCAAAAAAAAAACAAAAGGTAGATCTATACTGACTTCACAACTTCCTAACTGTGTAACCTTGAGCAAGTTATTTAACCTCTCTGAATTTCATTTTTCAGAGTATTGGACATATTCTAGAATACCTATCTTGAAGGGTTATAATAAGAATCAAATGAGTATATGCAAAGCATAAAAGGCATATAATGCTCGATATATATCACCTATTATTACCATATTTGCTGTATAGGGAGGTTAAGTGGTTAGGAGCACAGGCTCTGGAGCCAGACTACTGCTTGGGTTCAAATTCTGACTCTACATGTTACTAGCTATGTGAACTTAAGCAAGTTACTTACCTTCTCTGTGCCTCAGTTTTCTCATCTGCTAAAAAACACATGGAGATAAGAAAAGTATGTGTCTCATAGGGTTCTATGGGTATTAAGTTAAATGAGTAATACTTTAAAAACACTTAGAATAGTGCCTGGCACATGGTAAACACCTAATAAATATTTAACTAACTTGTCTTTTTAAAATCTTAGTCATAAGGGCTTGGCACGCTGGCTATATTTTTTCCTAATATAAAACTAACTCACATTTTTAAAACCTTTTTAAAACCTAGCCTTGTTTAACTCTAAGGGCTTGACACACTGATTATATTTTTTCCTAATGTACATCAAAATACGTTCATAAAATCACCTTGCACACTTCCAGCGGCATGAGTCTCTCTCTTTGGCAATCGCTACTCTAGGCTCACACAATCCCCTGATTTATGGTTTCCTGGACCCACAGTGCTGGGCCTCGCCTCTGCAGTGTTATTCTCCCTGCCTGGAAGGCCCTTGCCTCTCTTCCTCACTTGGCTTGTCTTTAAGACTCAGCTTGGCATCATGTTCTCTGACCCCCACCGACTTAGGTGCCTCCTCTGTGCTCCCACACCCCCGCACACCACTCGGTCACAACACTGCTCATTGAGGTATCACTGTTTCTGTCCTTCACACCAGGGAATGTATCCTATTTCACAGCACGGTACCAGGCACAGGGTAGGTGCTTAGGAAATCTTAATTGGATTGAAATAAAAGGAAGTAGCCAAATACTTAACATAATAAAAATTTAATCAAAACATTTTTCGCAGCGTCTACTCAAAAGTAGTGTCAGGCCATATGCTAGGTACTGTGGGTACAAAGATAAACAAGACTCATTTCCTGTCCTCATGGGGCTTTCAGGAGACGGACAAGAAAACAAGAGTAGGCAAGTGTGATGGGTCCTGTGACTGTTGTGTGTATGGGGTACATTAAATGGGGACACAAAGAAAAGAGCTCTGGGGGGGGGGCCAGGAAAGGCTTTCTAGAAGACGTGAAGCTTGAGCTATTTTGAAAGCTGAGTGGGGGTTCACTGGCTGGATGAGGGTAGGAGAGGGCATTCTAAACAGACGGGGCAGGGTGGGTCCAGAGAGAGTGCTGGGTGTCTCCCTGGGGACAGCAGGTTGGAGGCATAAGGAGACAACCCGAGGTCACCCAAGTGTGGGCTTCACCACATGCTCACTGTTCTGTGAACCACGGATGGGTGGAGGCACTTTCTGCACTGGAGAGCCTCTGTGACGGCATAAGAACAGCCAGACCCAAAATGACCCGACCTCCCTATTTATTAAGCACACACAGTTTGCTAATTTCTATGCCAAGGCCGCCCTGGGGAGCAGGGGAGGGGAGAAAGAAATCTAGGACTCTCCCCCTCAACACCTACTCATAATACACACAATACAAATATATACGACACACAATTCACACTTGTATATTATACAGTTTCCGCACCTACCGGCCCAAATATCTGTCCTTCAGAAACTGTCAGAGAGTATCACTCTAAACTCCCCATTCCTCAATACTTAAACACCTAGGTTGTGAGAGCTACTTAGGAAGACTGGCTAAAAGCTAAGCAGTACATCCATCCTTTTAGAGGAAAATTTCTCCAAGGGGATTTTGCGTTAAACCCCAATAGAGAAAAGAAAAGAAAAAAGCTGCTATTTAAGCACATGTAGGTAGGAGTCTGCCGTGGGGCCACTGAGACACACCTAAGGCACCTGCATCTCAGTGGAGCACAAGGGTCAAGATGCTTTAATCTTGGGAAAAGTCAGAGCATCCCAGGGCTGTATACGTAAACCGCATTGTTTCATCCCTTCATACAATTACCTTTGTTGTGAATTATGTTTGGTGAGGAAGCATCAGTTTACATTGAGAGAAATGGTAAGACACCGCCTATAATGTTCAGCATTGTGGTTGCTGTAAGGATGTTTGATATTAAGGACATTGTCACATGCAGCATATAGAGGCTGCTCTACAGTCGCCAATGAAGAGGAGTGCTTCTCTGGAATAGCGGGTTTGCTTTTATATTGGACCATCTCTGAATCATGTAACTGATTATGTTTCCCTCTTTGCAATGGTTGCGAGGGAGCTCAAAGCCAATATTTTGGCCCAAGTCTTGCACATGCCCAAGAATTTACAACATACATACTTATCTCACCCCCGGCTTCCTCTTATTTTCCTCCTACCCTTGCTTTTCTTATCCTCCAACTTTCTCGATTACTTATAGTTTTTTTATTGATGTACTATAATGATTTTTATAAGTCACCTCAAATCCTTTGTGGAAGGAGCTGGTTAAAAAAAAAAGGAGTTCATAAATTTAAGCTTTATTTATACATTCAGTGTAACAAAATATACATGTATCGTAAATAATAAATTACCTAGCACAAACCCCATATGTATATCACACACATATAAAACAATACACACAGAGCACATATGCACACAATTCACAATCACAACACACCCTTCATGTCACACTCCCATGCACATATGCATGCACACACGTGCCGTGCACATACCAAGCTGCTCTGCGAGGAGCCGGCCCTTCTCAGTGGGAACAACCCTTTCTTCCTCCATGTCACACTTGTTCCCCACCAGGATAACCTGTGCATTGTCCCAGGAGTAGGTCTTGATCTGAGTAGCCCTAAAGAGAGACAGAGAGAGGACTCTGTTAAGGACACGCTCCTAGGCCAAAAAGGACCCTGCGAAGTTTGAAGAAGCCAATTGCCTTCCACGGAGCTGGCCACACCCAAGTTAGTGTCAATTAATTCAGCTGAGGACAGACAGACAGATACATGCCCCTGCTGGCTGTCACAGACGCTGACCCCTGAGCTCTAGTTGCAAACCTCACCAAGCTCCTACGAGCCCTCCACTAATGCATCTGGCCATCCCTCTCCTCACCGGGCAGAGAGCTCTTTCTAAAATGTCTATCTGACCATGATACATCCTTTCTTAAAAGCCTTCTCTGGCCCCCTCTGACTAGCTGTTCAATGAAGTCGAGATCCCTCCGTTAGGCATTCATGACCATTCATGTCCTGTCTCTCCAGCTCGTCATCTTTCCTCCCACTTCACAAACTTTCTCAACAATTCCCCAAATGTTCTCCCACGGCTTGTGCCTTTGCTATACTGGGAATCCCTTCCCCACACTAACTCAGCCCCAAGGCCCAGGGCTGATCCCACAATCCCTTGCAGGGAGCCTTCCTGGGCCCCGCAGCCTCTCCCTCCTCTGTGATTCATAAACCTTTACTGAGGCCTTAGATTATGATTATTTGTAGAAACCAAAATGTCAGGAGTGGTTTCCTTCACATAGGATGATTTTTAAACCTTTAAAAAATACCTTTCTGTACTTTTCAAATTTTTGACAGTACGAATATATTACTTCTATAATTAGAAACAAAATTTTAACATAGGGAATAAAATAGGACCCTTATATAGTGGAGACATCTTTTTGTGGGGATGGGCTTAACTCCGTCCCCAACTACCCCATCAGGCAGAAACGATTACTTCTCCTTTTGGCTCCCTGTACTTTTACCACGGCACCTGTTACCTTTGGCTGAATTGATCTGTCCCTCCCTGAGGCAGGAACAGGCTTATTAGTCTTTGGGGTGCCAGCCCCCAGGACAGAGCACAGAGCAGAGAAGTTGTCAGTGAACATCTGATGAATGCATAAGACAGCAAATGGTTAAAGCAGAGCTAAAATATGACCCTCTCCTGACACTGACACCCAATCTAACTCAATCCTATCTACAGTCTGGACCTATTACCGACCTTGCTCCTAAAGCTGATCTCACCAGGAGCCTTCTCTTTAAGGGTGAGAAGCCATTCCCTCAAAGAATGCAATTTACTCAACCTCCATTTGTTGTGGGCTGACAAAGAGCCAGGTTCCTCGCTGGGCACTGCTGCTTAGATGGCAGGCAGGGGCCACTCTGGGACCAAGTTTCCCAGAGACAAACTTCAAAGGCTAGGGCTTGGGAGAGCTGGGCACTAAGTCTTCAGCCTCAAGGCAGGTAACTGGAGCCAACTCTCCATGTTTCCCAGGCTACTCTTCCTGTCATCTTCCTCCCTCTGCCCACCCCCATCCACTCTCAGCTCTCAGATTAGCAACTCAGGTTATTATTGGAGGAAGTGTCACCAGGTGTTAAAGTCACTATGTTCCTGAGGCAGAATGTACAGGGACTGATTGAGAAAGGGAAGGAGGTCAAGCCCAACAAGGAATGAGCAGTGTGGAGACACTTAAAGAAACAGCTAATCACTCATGGTGAGAGGGGTCGGGGGGGGGGGGCGGGGGGTGAAGATGGGAGGGAGATGGGAGGAGGGGAGAAAAATCATGACTGGAAGGAACAGAGGGAATAAGAAAAGGAAAAAGGAGGAGAAAAGAAGAGGAAAGAGAAAAGAGAGGAAGGAAAGGAGAAAGAAGGAAGGTAGAGAGAAGGAGTTGTTAAAAGGAATGGGGGAGAGAGGAGGAAGAAGAAGATGACCGAGAGTCTGAGAAGGAGAACATAGACCACCATGAATGACAGATACGAGGATGGCATCCTGCACTGCTGTTCAGAACAAGGGGTGCAGCAGACAGCTTGCAAGGTCACTCTCAGCTCAAGGCTCCAAGACACCAACAATGCTCCCTATAGTCTTGACAACTGTTCCTTGGGAGAAGGGAAGTCCTTGAAGGGTAGCTGTCGGTTAGAAGGGAGCAGGAGAAAAGCTTGGACTGGCCAGCACTGCTGCTGTGTGCCCGGCCTGCTAAGCCTCTCTGATTCTGAAGAAGAGCCGGGCACAGATGCTCCACCCGCCCCCATTCTCATCCTTTCCACTGATTAGGGGCAGGGGTTCCTGGTCCCTCCCTCTCACCTGTCCCTGCCCTCATGCTCCCTCCTCCCTGTGAGTAATGCTCCAGGAAGAAAGATGTAAGTTGCCTGGAGGTTCTACCTCTGGGAAGGTGTGCTGATGTCCACTGTAGATTGAACCTTTATGAACGTGGACTGGACTTGCTCTTGGACCCCCAGCCCAGCCCACGGATAAACTTTATAGGGAAGCAGTATGTGAATTTGTTCACCACTGTAGCCAGAATTATCTTTCTAAAGAAATCTATCTTTTTCTAAGATAGAAAATTTCTAAGAATCTATCTTCCTAAAACATTAATCTGAACCTGTTGTTTCCTCATTCAAATGTCACCACCTATGGGATAAAATCCAAACTCCTTCCCCAACACACAACATCGTTTATGACCTCTGCTCTTCCTATCCTCTCACCTACCTTCGTGCCTTTGCCCACCCGTCGTCTTTTCCTGGAGCATTCTTACCCATTCACCCCTCTGGCTAACTCCTGTTCATCTTACAAAATGCAGCCTATGTGTCAGCAACTCCAGGACACCTTCCCTGACTCCTCAAGCTGGGTCAGAGCGCTCTGCTGGGTCCCACAGCCCCTGGTGCCTCTCTTCCTCACTGCACCAGTCACACGATATTTTCATGGCCAGCTTACTATCTATCCTCCCCTCATCTGTGAACTCCTTGAGTACAGGTGCCATGTCTGATTCACCTGGGTTTCCCTAGCACACAGCACAAGGCCTAGCACACATTAGGTTTTCAAGAACAGTTTGATGAATGAATGAACGAAGGAATGACTCTCATACCAGTCTTGGACAGCATTGAAGGACTCCTCGTTGGTGATGTCATACATCAGAATAAAGCCCATGGCCCCACGGTAATAGGCTGTGGTGATGGTCCGGTACCGCTCCTGCCCAGCTGTGTCCTGGGTGGGAAAAGGAAAGAGTCAGCCTCCTGGAAAGTCGGCTTTTGTTCCTAAAAAGTCCCCAGGACAATTAACTAATAATCCAAGGTATATTTAAGGAGTATCTATTATGCATCTTGTACGTGGTGACTAGAATATAATGGTTTTTAAAACATCATAGAAAAATGGGCAAGAGAAATGCACAATTCACAGAAGAAATGTAAATGGATAATTATTATAAAAAAGGTTTTAATCTTATTTTTAATTATAATTCCCACTACAGACAAGGATGTAGTGAGATGTGCAACCTCACACCATGCTTGTGGGGGTGGAACTTGGTTCAATCTTTTTGGAAATCAATTTTGAAGTCACAAGAGCATTAAAAATATTTGTACCATTTGACCCAGAAATTTTCCTTCTAAAAATTTTTCCTACAAAAATAGAAAATCAGACAAATACTTATGCACAAAAATGTTTGTTACCACTTTATTTCGACAGTCAAAAAGTATCATCAACTTATTTATTCAACAATAGGAGAATGGTTAAAATATAAGAATTTTTTATGTGTATTTGTATAAGAATAATGATATCAGACAATGCTTGTATGTATGATATAATATCCATTTTGTAACTATATATGAAGAGAAGAAAACTGGAAACAAACACATCAAAAAGTTAATAGTGAATACCTCTGTATGAGAGATAAGAATTACCAGGATTTTTATTTTCTTCATGTACTTTTATTTTCTCTACAATAAGCATGTACTATTCTTACATAAAGAGAAATAAAGAAACATTTTTACTAAAAAAATGACTAAGACAACTATTTATCTCAAGCGGCTCACAGTCTAGTCAGAAAGAAGAAAGGTAAGGAAGCAAAGACAAGACCAACAATAAAGTGTATCGGAGAACACTGGGTGCTGAGCACACACACGTCCACATGGTCCTTATGGAGGGACGAGCCAATCTTCTCTGTGTCATTACACTTTGAGACGTGTGATGCTTGAGCATGTATAAAACATTTCCTCATATATTGTCTTGTTTAAATTTTATGAAATGTCTGTGAGGTAGATCTCAGTACTTACATTTTATAGTTGAGAATGCAAAAGAAGGTAAGTGACTTTCCCAAAGTCACAAAGCTGGTGACAAAAGCTATGCCTTAAATCCAGGACTTCTGATTCCAAGTCCAGCTCACATACCACTACATCTCAATCAATGAAAGACTTATCCATAAGCATTTACTGAACACCATCTACAATGATCGGAAAAATAAATCATGGAAACGATAATTACAGCATGCCACTATTTGTACATATGCTGCACCTGTCAGCCACAAACGTTAGAACAACCCTGTAGAGTACATATGATGACTCACATTTCACAGATGAGAAAACTGAGGCTCGGAGAGATTGCCCTCTAAGTGTAAGAACTGGGATTCAAAACAAGTCTGTCTGACTCCTGCACCCATTACAGTATCCTGCCTTGGCCACGAACCATACTTTGCGTGATATAAAAATGGAACAAGCACCATCCCTGCCCTAGGAAGCTTCGGTGAAAGCGTAGAGGCGGCTAAGGCAATATGCGGCAGTAGTCATCTCTACCAGATAAATAGCATAAAGAAAATGTGGCACACAGCTGGGTGAGATAGAAACGTGATGGTTTAGAGTAGTTAAGGAAGACGTCAAAGCAGAGATAGTGCATCAGTTAGGATAGACTGGGTCATTAGGTAAAAAGCAAAAATCTCAGCAGCTTAAACAACAAGGTTTTATTTTTCACTATTGCTACATATCCATTAAGAGTTGGCTGCGTGCTCTGCTTTTTGTCTTCTTATTCCAGGATAAAGACTGACAAAGCAGCTACCAGAGGGAAAGAAAGTGTGTGAGTCATGTGTTTGCCCTTCTTTCTTTCTTTCTTTTGAGGAAGATTAGCCCTGAGCTAACTACTGCCAATCCTCGTCTTTTTGCTGAGGCCTTTTTTGAGGCCTCCTTATGACTGGCCCTGAGCTCACATCCGTGCCCATCTTCCTCTACTTTATACGTGGGATGCCTACCACAGCATGACTTTTGCCAAGCCGTGCCATGTCCACACCCGGGATCCGAACCAGCGAACCCCGGGCCGCCGAGAAGCAGAACATGCGAACTTAAACGCTGCGCCACTGGGCTCGCCCCTCATGTGTTTGCCCTTAAAACTTACACTTTTTCCATTTCACTGGCCAAAGCAAGCCACATGGTCACACCCAAGAGAAAAAGAAGAGAACTGGAAATGTGGTAGACCCCATAACGACTCCCACAGGTAGAATCTGTACCGAACCCAGGATCATCACCGAAGACGTGCTTATTTGGCAATAGGAGGACAACAGAAACTTTTCAAAAGATGAGTTTTCCACACACAGAAGTGAAGGAAAGGTATTCTGGCAGAAGGAAGAATCTTTGCCAGCGAGTACTCCAGAAGAACTTAAGGAATGGTGGGAAATGGGTAGGCAATAAAGCTAGAAAGAGCTTTGAATGCTGTGTTATGGGGTTTGGACTTTATCTTTTAGGATCAAAGATTTTGAGGCAGGGAATTAGCAGGATGAGATCTGAATTTTAGAAAGATCACTATGACTGTGATGTGGACAGTGGACTGGAAGGAGAGGAGATGGGAAGCAGGAAGCCTTGTTAGAAGATTTTGGCAGGGGTTCAGGTGACACCCAATGAGGATTTGAATCAGAGTTGTAGCAACCAGGATGGAGTAGAAACAGATTCAAGAGGTATTTAAGTGGTGAATTATAAGGCTTGATAACGATTAGATGTGAAGCGATGAGAAATCAAAGATAACAGTTATGTTTCTGGCAGGGCTCAGCTTTTCCATGTCCTCAGCGATTCAGCTCTGGCTCAGACTTGCACAACGTTATGCAGCAAGACAAAATCTGCACTTAACACACCCACCATCCTTAGAGAGCTTGTGAATCGCCATCTCCTGTTCATTGAGCATGGTCTTTGGGTGTCTTACTCTTCACCTCAAGCAGCTTATCAGAGTGTTCCTTCTGACCACACACAGTACTTCTCCCTAAGAGTTCTGGCAAATACAATTTACTCCAGCTCAAGAATAAGTGAGTGGATGAATGAATTAATGAATGAATGAAGAGATGGATGAGTGAGTGAACATGCAACGCTGGGAATCTTAGGCATTACTGAGGAAAATATTCACTGTCTGCCATATCTACACAAAAGCTCTGCGTGTGGGCACCTATGAAACACTGCAGCAGTATTTGGTCTACCCCTCCCACGCCCTTGCCTCTGCTTCCTGAGCTCCTCAGAACCAATACCACAGATGAGGCTCCTCCCACCAATCTACAGGGCTCTGACCCTAAATCTTGTCCTCTAGGGTTTAGAATTAAGCCACCCTTCCAGACTGGTGATCTAGAGGCCCAGGCAGGATTTCTGAGCTCCTGTACTGTGACCAGGTCTCAGCTCTTCTCACTCTACCTGTTATGCCATTTCTCTGTGGGAGTTTCTAGTCTCTCATCTCTGCCTGGAGCCTGGCCCTGTGCCCCAGCTCTTTGACAGAAGAGTCCTGTCACCCAATTGGTGCCAAATTAATTGGAAATCCTGGTATGGCACAAGAAATCAACTTGGATATGGAATCAGTTTCATCTCTGTACTCCCACTGTCTAAGCACAAGGCTGTGCACACAGTAGGAATTCAATCATTGCTTGTTAAACAAAAAGGCCATGTAGTGTTGAGGTTAAAAGCATGATCTCCGCAGTTAGACTTCTGGTATGAAGCCCTGTTCTGCCACTTAATAACTGTGTGACTATGGTAGGCAGCCTCTAAAATGGCTCCCAGTGATCACTGTCTCCTGGTCTTCACGCTCTTGTGTAAACCCCTCCTTGGGCAATTTACCTTTTAGGGCCTTTGTTTCTTCATCTATAAAATGGGAATAATAATAATTCCTACTTCTTCAAGTTATTTTGAAGATTAAGAAAGTTGTTATATCTAAGTGCTTGGAACAGTTCCTGGTACATAGTAAGTACCATACAGGCATCAGTTATCATTTTTGTACTTCCAGAGTCAGCCCCAGGAGCAGGGCCAGCTTCCCAGGGTCTGCCCAGCTGGAGTGGATGAGTCTTATGCCATGAGTGACTTTCCTCTCATTCAAATCTGCCCAGGGCTGTCTCCAGCCGGAATCTCAATATGATAGCTTCCCTCAAAGCGTAGCAAATGGTTTGATAGAAGGGAATGGACGAGTGTAAGAGTTGAACCGGCCTTGGTCTGACTCCCAGCTCTGCCTTTCATCAGCTGTGTGATTTTGGACAGCTTGATTTTTTCATCTCTCTGAGGTTCAGTTTCCTCATGACTGGAATGGAAATAATAATGCCTACTTTGTAGGGTGTTTGTAATTAAATGTTTGGCTTATAATAGGAACTCAAATACAGGAGTATTCATCATTTTCATTATTATTTCACTTTTCTAAGCCTTAATTTCCTCATAACTAAAGTGACGATAATAATACCAATGGTGAAATGGCTGTGTGAGGATTAGAGATAATGTATGGGTAGAACCTGGCAGGGAGCCAGGCACATAGTAGGTGCTCAATAAAGCTCATAGGCGCTACTGTTATTACTGTTGATACTATTGTTATTGTATTTCAGCAAAAGAAAAGCAAGGCTGGAAACAATTCAGCTTTCACTATCCTGTGCTCAACGGAAAGTAGCCCAGAGAATCTCTCCTGAACCTCCCTCTCTCTATCTTTATTTTTAAAAATCCCTTTGACGAACATTGATTCCCCTCCCACTGATGAGAGTCAGAAATAGAACCAAAGAGGAGACAGGAAGGAGGAGAAAGAAAGAGGCATGACTCACTGGCTACTTGAGGAAGGAGACCATGTCGTCAAGAGCAATCAATTCACTTCTACAAAACAGACTTCATTGAGCTCTTCATATGGGCAGAGCATTATGCCAGAGAGCGGACACCAGGGTAAGCAAGCCACTGCCCTGGCGTCCAGCAGCCCTGTCAGTGTGGCAGACAAACACATGGGGAGAGGGAAAGGAGCTAATGTCAACTGAATTCCTACTGTGTGCCAGGCACTTTGATAAGTGCTTTATATACAGGATCTCATCTATTATTTGTAATAACAAAATAAAACTGCTAGTTGAGCATTGTTACATGCCAGCCACTATGCCAAGCATTTTTCCTATTTTATTTAATTTTCAAAGCAGCCTCAAAATACTGTTATCTCTGTTCACAGATAAGAAAAAGTTTAATAACTTGCCGAAGATCTTGCAACCAGTTCATGGCAGACTGAGATTCAAACCTGGGTCTGTCTGATTCTAAAGCATGTGCTCTGCCCAGGACGCCCTTTACTCTACGCTATTCCTCTTAATTGTTACTTCAGCCTAAAGCAGACAAGTTTGAGTCCCCATTCTACATATAAATTAACTGAGGGTCACAGAGGTTAAGTAAATTGCTAGAGTCACAAGGCATAAGGAGGCAGAGCCAGGATTCGAATTCTGTCTTTTGACCAAAGCCTGTGCATTTTCAACACAGCCTATAGCCCAACCAGACTGTGTATTCTTAACCACCTTCCCCTGCTAGGGCAGGACCCAGCCCACTCTGCAGCCTCCCAGACAAGAGGTCCTCCAACTATGTCTAAGGCTTCCTGGGGTCAACCTCCCCTCCATCAGAGGGTAATGCTGGAAATCACCCACAAAGCTTAAATGGAATCACACGGATCTGGCACACAGGCGCTCAACCAATATTAGTTATCTTCTCCATCTTCCATTGAACCATCAATCCAACACAGACCCTTCATTTCTTTCTGGAGTTTCCTCATGGTCGCCCACACATGCCATACTCATTTCTGCTCCATATTTCTGTTCATGCTACTCTCTCTGCCAAATATGCCCTCTCTCAGTTCCTCCACTATCAGATTGCTGAATTCTAAAATTAAAAGGAAACTTTAAAAGTTATTCAACCCACCCTCTCACTCAAAATAGGAATTCCTTCCACAGCATACTTGCATTGAGTATTTCCGACGTTGGATGCCCACCACCTCAAAAGGCAGCCATTCCACTGATGGACAGCTCCGATATTAGAACGTTTCTTCCTTCTGTTAAGCTGAAATCTGCATGTGGTACTTTCTATTCATTGATTTAATTCTGTTCTCTGGAGACACAAAGAATAAATCTAATTTTCACTCACGTGGCAGCCCTCCAAATACTTAAATCCTATGTTTGTTTAGCTCTTAGAGTTACAAAGTTTTTTTTTCTTATTTCAGTTAATTTCCAGAGAAATCCTGTGAGAGAACGACCAATATACCCATTCCACGAAAGAGGCAACTAAGGCTTGAAAAGGTAAAAGACAGTGAATGATGAAAAGGGGGCTAAGTAAAGCTAGGCCTTCCGGCTCCAAGAGACCAGCGCTCTCTGCTCAAGGCTGTATCCTGGATGCTTTAAGTCACCTGTCACAGGGACCTTGACAACCAACAGAATGACCAGAACAGCAACGGGAAACTGAAACTGTATCATGGGAGGAACAACCAAAGGAAGGAAGATGTGTAGTACTCTGGGGAACAGTACTGCTATCTTCAAATATCTAAAGTGCCTAAGAAGTTTTCCTTCTTTTCTTTCAAATCCTCACTGGGCGCTGATTCTGTGGCAAGCGTTGACTAGGACTTACAGATCAAAGGTTGAATACTACACGATACCTGCATGAAGTCTACAGCATCTGTTTATCAGAGAAGGTAAACGTGCATTGGATGGGGATTCTGAAGCAGGAGAGGTCCATTCCCACAGAGCCTTCTAGAGCCTTTCCTTGAGGCAACACTCTTCCTTTGGATCTCAGCTCAGCAGGGAAGCTGGCCTGACCATCTTGGCAAACTCAAATGCTCCCACTACATGCTTTCCTGGCACCACGTGCTTCTCCTTTGTAGCACCCACACCCACTGCAATTTTGCATTTATTTGTGTAATTATTTGATTAAGGTCTGTCTCCCCTGCCAAACTGCAAGTGCCATAAGAACAGGATGTCTGGGTTTGCTTACTATTTTGTCTCCGTTGCCTGGCACAGCACTGGCACATGGGATGGAGGAGATTTCCAATAAATACTGTTGAAAGGGTGGATTTTTTTGGGTGTCTGCAACATTTTTGATAGAGCCACTGAATGTCAGATGGGTCTTTCTAAAATCAAAATCTCATCATCTCCCTGTCGGTCTAAGTCCCTTCCCCCGGCTTCACACAGCCCACACGATGGGGTTGGTCCAAGCTTCTCAGTAGAATGTACAGACCCTTCAGGATCTAGCTCAGGCTTCCCTTCCACTTCCTTCCTTCTCATTCCTCCCCTGAACCAATGAGTTCTAGCTTTGCCTAACTTCTTGTGGTTTCCCAAACACACTGCTCCTGAGCCTTAGGTTCACATGCTGAGCTGTGCCTGGAATCCCCTTCTCTTCTACAATTTACAACCTTATTCAAGGTCACATCCTCTGAAGTTTTCCTTGATCTCTCTCTCCACAAAGTAACTTTCTTCTCTGCCCTTTTATGGTTTGACAGTATATCATTGCATACATCACGTTTATTATAGTTACTGGTTTATTTATTTGTTTCCTCTTTCAGATTATGAGCATCCTGAGACCCAATCTTATATTTAGCTAAATCCCAGGCCCTCAGTTATAGCACAAGGAACACAGTAAGCACTTAATAAGAATACTAGTGAATAAAACTCAAGAGCTGACTATGTGCCAAATAGGGAAAATTCATTTAGAACCTCAGGATTGGCGGGAAAAAGGTCTGTGAGATCATACAAACCAGCTCCTCTTTCTGATTTGGAGGCCCAGAGCACTGACAGATTTAGCAGGTCATACAACTAGTAAGAGGTTATCTCTGGAGCCTCCATCCCTGGATCCTGCCCTCTTGCATCCCTGCTCCCCCAGCCAAACTCCTCCCTGCCCCTCTTCAATTCACTCCCTCCAGGTCAGGTTGGGGGGCGGGGATGATAAGCACCAGGGAAGCAGGTAATGAGACCTTCCAGGCTGGCTCTCCCCACACCCCACCCCCTGACCCACAGCTACCAAGTTCCAAGCCCTTTGTATTCTGCAGCAGCTGGTAGCCAAGCCGTTAGGTCCTAGGGGGATGGGAGGAAATGAGAGGACCAGAGCTTTCCAGGGAGGTTCAGTGGTGCCAGGGAGAAGCAGAAGACAGACGAATGGAGAGAGTGACCCCTTGGAGCAGGATTGGTGTTATACCCATCTGTCCTCAGTAGAGCACCCCACAGTTAATAAGCATTCTTGTTGCATCTCTCATTGGATCCTAACAATGACCTGTGACGCAGACTTTTTAGAGCCAGAAGAAACCAATCTTAGAGCTCAAACAATTTGACTGCTTTATTTTGCCGGTAGGGAAACTGAGACCCAGAGAGGTAAAGTGACTTTCCCAAGGTCTTGCAGCTACTTACTTTTTGGCTGAGCTGGGGCTCAAATCCAAATATTCTGACTCCACATCCAGTGTTCTTTCCAACACACCATGTATTATTGTCACTATTGATTTACAGGTGAGAAAACAGGAGTCCCAGGGCACATAGCTAGCAGAGGGCGGTAAAAAGGTCACTGGAATCCAGGACTAGGGATTATAAAGCACTTCCCGCCCACTGTAACCCTAACCAACCTTTGAGGTCCAGGTCAAGGGGCAACTATTCTGGGAAGTTCTTTGAGATCCAGCACCAAAATTCGTCATTCCCTCTGGGCTTCCACAGGATGTACTCGGGCCTTTATTTTAGCGATAGCACAGAATGTTAGAGCTAGAAGGCCCTTGTGAGAGTGATCAATTCCACAAATTTTACTGAGTCCACACTGTGCCAGTGAACAAGACGCATGTGATCCCTGCCCTCAGAATTCTCAGTCTAGCTGGGAAGTTACCTCACATGTGACAAACCCTACGATAGGTACATAGAGGGTCAACTCCCTCATATTACAAATGGGAAACCAAGACCCAGAGAGATGAGTGCCCTGAATTCTTATTTTTGGCATTGTTCTCTCACACAAAACCCTCAAACACTCAACACTCAAAACCTCTCACAGATATGGTGATTGATTGCCATGATTTCCACTAAGACATGGGCGCTACATTTTACTTTGAGTGGATAAACTAAAGGTCATAGGGCTTCTTTTCATTGCTCCTCAATGTGTCTGGCATATGTTAGGTGTTCAATAAATATTTCTTGAAAGAATGGCTCGTAGCACCTACAGCAGGGATTTGTTCCACTCGCATCTCTATCTCCTCATTTAGACTGTGGGTTAGGACTGTGACTTTCATTTCTGTACCTTCAGCAATGTCTGGAGCAATGCCCAGCACCTGGCAGGTATTCCAAAAATACTGAACAAACAAAGGAATGAATGAATGAGAGAAGGGTGGATAATGTGATCTGTCTATTGCCCTAAACAACAGAGATGACATCCTCTAAACACACATTTCTCTTCTTGAAGCCCCTCCTCCACTTCACCAGTTCTTTCCTTTCATCTCCTCCTGCTCCTACTGTCTCCTACACTGGCTCTTTATCCTCTCCTGGGCCCCTCACTTCCACATTTCAGATGGAAATTTCCAACTGTCTGCTGGATATCTCCACTTAGTCTGAATGCCTCTGACACGTACATAGCTGGCTCTTAATTACAAGCTACTTCATTTGTGTTTTCTCCAGCTAATAAGCCCTCATCAGGACCCGGCACAGATCTGGGCACACAGCAGGTATTTTAAAGATGCCTGTTGAATGACCCATCATCCCTAACACCAGGGCTTTATACGGACAAATTTAGCATCAGAGTTGCCAACCCATTTCCTCTTCACTCTTTTTGCCTCCAATTGACATCAGCACCATTCACTACATCCTGAGAAGTCTCTCTGGGAATTCGCTTAATGTGCCACCTGCTGCACCCTTTACATGACTCACACAACTCCCCTTCAAGACAGGAAGAGGTGAGGGAAGAAGTGAGGTGGGAGAGGGCAGGAGGAAAAAGAGAAGCTTGGAACAAGATTATACTTAATACATCCCCAGGTCACAGCAAGTAAAAGGAAGTGAGAGTCAGGTCTTGTACTGAGAAACTGCTGGTGATAAAAATAGGACCCTTGTCAGACAATTTGCAGAAAACAAATGGTTAATAAATATACAGATGATTGTTCAATAAGCAATCAGAGAAATGAAATTTGAAATGATGAGATACTATTTTTTACCTATTGAATTAGCTGAAATTAAACTAAGATAATATTTGATGCTGACAAATGTAGAGTAAAATAGGAATTTCACTACTGAAAACGTGTCTAGAGGAAATAATCTGAAACCCAGGAAAAGTTTTACACACAAGGATGATCACTGATCACTGCCACGTGATTCATAACAGCCCCAAACTGAGAATAATTAAATGTTCAAACAACGGAGAACAATTAAGCTTCCAGAGGCCAGGGACCATGCCTCATTCTTTGACCACTGTTACCAAGAGCCCAACACACAGTAAGTGCAACAAATATTGCTGAATGAATGAATTAATAACTAGATATGGTAATCTTCCCTATAACGTCATTAAAACATATTCATAAAGATTTTCTAAGAATTTTAGCTATACTTATAATGTTACATTAAAAAAAAATCAGGATATAAAGTTGAATATACAGTATGACCTCAACTACGTTAAAAATTCATAGAAAAGAAACTGAAAAGAAACCAACCAAAACATCAATAACATTTTTCTTCTTGATGCTTGGCTATGATTTCAAAGTATTTTTTTAAATGAGCATATATTACTTTTGTAATTAAGAAAAACTAAACCCATAGTGAGTACTGGCAGTTGCTATTGTTATTAATAGTTCAGGAAGAAGGAAATATGGGAAAAACATGGAGGACAAACCATGATTTGATCACTGTTGTAGATGGATGATGGGGTTCAAGTACAATTTAATTTCCTTACTTGAGTGTGTGTATGTTTGAAATGTTCCCTAAGAAACAGCTAAAAAAAAAAAAAAATAGTAAGGCCTGAAACTGCATGGTGTCTGGGGAGAGTACAAATGGTTCCATTTTCTCGGGAGTGTAAAATACCATATTTTACGGATTCTAAGATGTCCACACTTTCACATTAGAAACTCTGAAATATGACATACTTATAATTGATAGCATTTTAGATTCTCTGAAACACAGTACTTAAAATACTAGGTGGAGGAGGAAGTAGGAAGTGAGGCTGGAGCTCGATCATGGAGGTCCAGAAGGCCAGGCCAGGCGCTTGGACATTGTCCTAAAGAGAACAGAGAGCCACTGAGGGGTTTAGTGGCACCCAACATCGGGCATATGGCCTGGAGGTCAAGTGTGTGCTAAATGGAGAGGCCGTTGAGGATGGGGACTCTGCTGCTTATGCCAAAGGGGCAGGGGACATTGACTCTTAGGAGGGAAGTGTTCGAGGCCTTGTTCTCCCCTTCTTCTTGTCATCTCGAGTCCCAGTTCTCCCCCGCTCTGCAGGGCAGAACCATTGGGTTGTCTGATAAAGTTATCTTTCTCCCTCCAATTCCCCACATTACTTCCATTTTCCTGATAGTAGGAAACATTTCCCCAGAACCTGAGCTGATATGAATGTCCACAGGCCTGGGTTCCATGGCATCTTCTGACATGACATTCAAAGCCCAAAACCTCGGCTTGGAGCCTGGCCCAGGGACCTCCTATGAACTCATTTCCAAACAGAGACACAAGGAGTTAACACACACAGGGCAGGTACGAGATTAGAATGATCTCCCCAGGGAGTTAACTAGAAAGATAATTCAGGATCTCCATCCCACCCTGGGCTGTGCTTTCCCTTTGGTCTCATAGCTGCTTTCTTTTGGGAGTTGGCCCAAGTCACCACAGCAGACAAGTCCCCTGAGTATCATTTGCATACAGGTGCCAGAGTGTTCTAAAAATAGGATAAACACTCAGCTCCACAAAGCAAATGCCATGAAATTTATTTACAAGGGAGGAGAGACGATCATCTGAAGAGAGTGGGGAACCTGTGAGAGGCAGCCTGACAACAGTAAGGGAGCTACACGATGCAGGCTGGGGGTCAGGGAGGCCTGGGTAAGATTTAATTCTGCCACTAACTTGTTTCGTGGGCTTATGAATAACCCCCACTCTGGACCTTGGGTTTTCCATCTTTAAAACAGGGATAATTACAGGCTGGCCCCATGGCCGAGTGGTTAAGTTTGTGCACTCTGCTTCAGTGGTCCAGGGTTTCGCCAGTTCAGATCCTAGGCATAGACCTAACACCGCTCATCAGGCCATGCTGAGGTGGTGTCCCACATAGCACAACGAGAGGCACTCACAGCTAGAATATACAGCTATGTACTGAGGGGCTTTGGGGAGAAGGAAAAAAAGATTGGCAACAGATGTTAGCTCAGATGCCAATCTTAAAAAAAAAATACTGCAGGTGGAAATCTTAAATAAATAGATAAATAAAAATAAGATAGGGATATTAGACTAGATGATTTTTAGGGCTCCTTCTAGCTCTAGGAGTCAGGATAAATAGTAATAACAATAATTGCTAACATGAATTGAGGGCCAGTACTTACTAAGGGCCAGGCACTTTTACAAGGGTTTTTCATGCATTACTTCATCAGTCCTCACAACTAGCTCTTTCAGGTGGGTAAGACAAAGAAACTGAGGCACAGAAAAGTTAAGTGCTTGCCAAAGATAGCAAATGTTGGAGCCAGGAATTTAACCTCCGTGCTATATACCTGCCAGGATGCTAAACTTATCCCTGGTCTTCTAACCTAACAATTTCACTGCCTTCAGCTCATGCCACCCCTCCCTGTGATTTCTCCCCAGATTCTAACCACCCTAGGCTACTCCTCAGGTCCCAAACATTGTGCTCCTCAAAGTCTCTGCACTTTGCTCATGCTGTTCCCTCTGCCTGGAACAGCCTGATTCCTCCCTGCTGAACAAGTCACTCCTTACCATTCAGAATTCAGCCAAAGTGCTTCCTCCTCGATGATTCACATTTCCACCAAGACCCACAGGCAGAAGTGATGACTGGCTGCCACCCGCTGAGACTTAGAGTGTGCCAGGCACTGTGCTAACTCCTACCACTTCCTGAGAGAGGTTCCATTATCACACCCATTTTACAGATGAAGTTACTGAGACTCGTAGGTTAAATACCTTGCCTAAGGTCATACAGCTGTAAAGATCCGAACCAGACAGTCTGACCTCACAGCCTTCCTAACCCCTCTTCTACACTCTCTCTAAAGAAACACCATATGAACTGCCAAGGCGTTTGTCTCCTCCACCAGACTATAAACTCTTGTTTTTTGGTTTTTGTTTTGTTTTGGTTTGGGTTTTTTTATGATTGACTGAACTACTGGGAGGTAATAAGGAGCAACATACCTGGGTGAAAAACATCAGGCTAGAGTCAGAACCAAACTGGGGAAGAAAAAAAAAAGATAAAGTCCCTCATTCTGTCTAACCTTTCTTTGCCACTTTAAATCCCTTTGGGAACAAGACCAAAAAAAAATTCTCTATCTTGGCTTCCACTTCTGTTCCCATCTCATGGGTGAGATCACCTCTTCCAAAAAGACTCTTAAAAGCCTCATTCCCATCATCCCCTCAATTTTAGTGTCCCTTCAGCACTTATGTGTCAATTAATTAAACACTGTAAGCATTTAATGAGTGGGTACTGTGAGGGGAAGCAGTAAGAGTATGGATTTTGGGTCAAGCACATCTGAATGCAAACTCCAGCTCTGCTGCTTCCTGGCATGTCACCTTGATCCAGTTATCTGACATTCTGAGCCGATTCGTTTGCTGCAAAATGGGGTTGATAACAATATCCTTCTCTTGGTATTGTTAGGGGGCTAAAATGAGATCGGTGTGGTGACAGTGCTTGAGCGGCTGTGAAGATCTGTATAAACATTAGTCAGGTTCATTCCGGCTACAGCTGGCCCTCGATACTCTATTCTTCCCCTGGTGCCACACCCAGGACAGGCCTCAGATACCCAGAGAGCTGGAGGTGTATGAAAGTGTGAGGAGGGAGGAACCTCAGAAAGCATGGCTGGTAACTGCCTGAGCAAACTTCTGCCGGCAGGAAATTCAAGGGCTAATTATGCCTCCACTGGTGGTAAATTTCCAGGCCAGCCTTTGGGCTCAATCAGTTGACACAGGAACACACTGGTTGGGGGACAGCATCCTGAGAGGGCGTTTTCTCTCCTCACAAAATGGTACCTCGTGGGAGCCTGAACACAATGTCCAACCTTAGAATCACCTCTGATATTCTCTAGTCACTCTCTCTCTTCTCTCCTATGTCCCTTCTTCCTTCCTCCCGAAGTCCTAGCTGAGGAAACTAAAGGGTTCAGCCAGTTTATGGTGCTGTGGCGTCAGCCTGGAGCCCTATTTAAAATGGTCCTTGCAGAGAAGGCTGGGATGTACTGAGACGGCTCCAGCACAGCATTTAATTGTAGCTCATAGTTAGGTCTCCTATTTTAACATGCAGAAACAGTGCGGTCCAGTGGGAAGCCCAGGCTTGGGAGTGAGTCGTGAAAGCCTGGGTTCAAGTCTCACTTAACCATTTACCAGCTGTGTGACCTCTGGGAAAGTACAAACACTTTACCTCTCTGGGCCTCAGTGTCCTCAAGGGTATAATGAGAATGACAGGATCTCTTCTCAGGATCAAATGAGATCACAGATGTAGCAGATGTTCTGACTGGACTGGTACACACAGAGCTCTGAGAGGATAGCCACGTAAGAAAGCAGCGTGCCCATTCTACAGAGAGGCTAACCCAAGAGAAGCCTCAGACCTCCCAGCCACTGAGGGGCAGAACTGCTCAGAGGAGCTTCCTGGGGGAGGGAAAACCTGATCTGGGGTCCAGAAGAAGGGTCACATTCCAGGTGCAGGGAGAATAGCCGGCCTCGACTTCAAGAGGTATAAAGCCACAGCCTGAGCACTCACTTTCATTTTGATCGCCTCTACTGAATGCTTACTCTTTGTCACACCCTGTGCTGGGTGCTGGAACTGTAGACATGAATCAGACCTGGCCCCTGCCCTCAGAGAGCTTGCAATCGGGGAGGAAGACAGGCAAGTTCCACACACTTGCAATATAGCTGGTAAGTGTGGGAAGTAAAGAGGGGCCCTAAACCCAGGCTGGCAGAGAGGCAAGTCAGGAAAGGTTTCCCAGAAGAGGTTACACTTGAACTGAGTCATTAAAGTCAAATGGAAATTGGTGGAAAATGGGGACAAGGGGTAAGCACTAGGGAGAAAGGAAAGCAGGAAGCAAAAAAGTGCATCCTAACTCTCACAGCCAAGAGGAGCCCAAGGAGACAGGACAATTAAGTCCAATGTGCTGTCCTGGATGGGATCCTGGAAGAGAAAAGGGTTATTAGATAAAAACTAAGGAAATCTGAATAAACTGTGGACTTCAGTTAATAATAAGGCATCAGTAGTGGTTAATTAGAACAAATAGACCACACTAATGTAAGATGGCAATAACAGGGGAAACTGGGTATGAGATAAACAGGGGCTCCCTGTACTATCTTTGCAATTTTTCTGTAAATCTAAAACTGCTCTAAAAAATAAAGTTTTTTTTAAGCACATCCCGTGTTTGGGTTTGGGTTGGGGGTTTGGAGAACATGTGGGTGGAGCATGCACTGCCTGAAGGGTGAGTGGCTGAACATGGAGCTGGGAAGGCAAGGAAGGTCCTGGAGTGCCAGGAAAAGGCATTTACTGTGTATCCACACACAGCCCTCCCTGGGCTTTAAGCAGTGCAGCGACAGTAATCAGAGCAGACGGAGAGGGCAAGACTGAGGGCAGGGAGATCCATTCGGGCTGCTGCTGCAGTCTAAGGAGGAGATAACAGAATCTGAGGTAGGAAAGGGGCAGAAGGGGGAGGCAGGTTCACCATTGGCCCTCAATAAATATTAATGGAACAGAACTGAGGAGGGGATGTGTTGAAGAAAAATTTGAGAGATAGAATTGATAGTTCCTATGAACAAGTGGATGAGTAGGACAAGAGGTAAGAGAAATAAAGGAGGACCTTCAGTTTTGAGCTGGGGGCAGTGGTTGGGGTGTTCAAGAGAGGGAGCATAGACATCCCCTTGGATTTGACCTCCCATCCATCTCCCCTCTCCCCGCCTCCACCCTGGGCTGGAGCTCAGAGCCTCTGCGTCATTAGCACAGAGTCAACAAACTTCACAGAGGAAGGTGAGAAGCACAAGAGTACAGAGAGGATAAAAGTTTCCATCTGGCACCTGGCAACCCAAGGTGTGGGGCAATGGTGTCGGGGAAGGAGGAGTCGCAGAAGGAAGGAATTATAAATCCTCACTTGAATGGCCTCCCCACTCCCATTCCTGCCCTTAGCAACCCATTAGGCAGGACTCAAGCAGGCTAGGAGAATCTCCCACCTTCAAAGGTAAGTGGGCATCTTCAGGGGCAGAGTATTGCTGCTCTCTCCACCCACTGAAATAGGGGTAAAAGGGCCACGACTCACACCTGATTTCTCTGCTTATGAATTTCACCCTGGAAACCCCACAGCTCACGATCTTAGAAGTGGTTGTAAGCAAGATCAGTCACAGCAGCAGAGCACGATAGAACACTCATGAACTTATCCTGGCTCTACCACTCACTGTGTGACTTTGAGCAAGTTTACTGAGCACTTACTACGTTACAGGCACCTTTCCTCATACTGTCTCATTTAATCTTTACTGCACCACTAAGAAGTAGCCATTAATATTATTCCTGTTTCACAGCTGAGGAAACTGAGAGTCAGAGACATCATTACTTGTCACACTGCTGGTGTCATGTGTTCGTTCTATGCATAACACAACTGGACAAACCAAGCTCCCATCCCTCTCTTATCCTGTGTCAGAATATGCAGCAGCTCCTTACAGACCACTACACTAAGGGCCAAGTCACTTATTTACATACTTATATATCAGTGTTGCACAACCTTGGATGGGCATTAGAGTCACCTGTGAAGTCGTAGTGGGGTCGAGAGAGAGGATGGCTAGTAGAAAGGGAGGGGGGCTGGAAAGAAAACGGGAGATAGTTTGCAGCAGATAACCCATCCCTCTCTGAGAGTGTTTGCTTGGAGTCCCCAAATTCCAGCTGTGACATTGACTCTCAACCACCTGTGAGGTCCTAGGGTATCACAGGGCAGTGGGAAGAGTGGGGAAGGCAGCTGGGTGTGAAAAGAACACAGGCTCTGAGCCCAAATGAGGCAGAGAATCCTCCTTTGGAACCCTAGCTGTGCCGTTTCCTAGTCTTGGTAGGATTTGGTCAAGTTCCTGAACTTCTGAGTCTTAGTTTCCTCATCACCTTAGTTTCCACAGAATAGCTGTGATGATTATAAAAAAACAAAAAATGCATGTAAAGCACCTGCACAATATAGAGTTGCTGCCCAAGAAATGATAACTCTACAACATTTTCACCATCTATTGAGTGCTGTCTAAGCATCCAAGTCCTTACCTATGTGAAGACATAACAAGGAGGGGAGAGGTACAGGGCATGGTGCATGCACGGGTTTTGAAGTCCAATAGATCTCAATTCAAAACTGGATTCCACCACTTATAAATTGTGTGAACTTGAGTAAGCTACCTAATTTCTCTGGACCTCAGTTTACTTATCTGTAAAACAGGGATAATAACAGCACCTAGCTCATAGGGTTGTTATGAGGATGAACCGAGTTGATAAAAGCACAGAGCACAGTGTTGGCCATTAGCCCATGCCACTG
Source organism: Equus quagga (assembly GCF_021613505.1). Taxonomy (NCBI): domain Eukaryota; kingdom Metazoa; phylum Chordata; class Mammalia; order Perissodactyla; family Equidae; genus Equus; species Equus quagga. The sequence goes on along the minus strand of NC_060271.1, from coordinate 7,385,994 downwards.
TCAGCTCATACCAACCCCATTTTACAGGGGAGGATATTTTACATAAATAGTAGTTGCTGTTTATTGTCACAATAATTATTGATGCATGAAATGAGAGGGACCCCAGACCTTCCGAGTAAGAAGAGCTCCTCCACCAGCTCTGGGCCTCTAAAGGCAGGGATCAAGAGGCAGCAAGGCCCTCACCTCTCCTCTCACGGCCCCCACACACAACCACTGTTTGTACTGTAATGCATTTTGTTGCCCCTTTTTTCCCTCTATTCATGTCAGTCATGGCAAGTCCCTCCAGTCCTGGACACTGGACTCTGATTCCCATAGAGCGCTGTACCTCATCTCTTCTAACCTATCTCCTCCCCTCCCAACCGGAACCTTTCCCTGGGCCTTCTGAAAGCCACAGTTTGTCATCAGAAAAGTCTCTTTTTCCTCACCCTCTCTGAATGTTTTCTTCACCTCCTTGTTGTAACTGAAACCTGGCTCCCCCAGAGGACGGGGCTTCCCCTAAAGCCTCCAGATTGATTGCTACTTCCTCCCTCACCAGATTAGAGTCTCTGGGCCAGGAGGTGGGATACATGTTGTTGCTTCTCACTCCTGCTTCCAACCTTCCCCTTCCCTCCTTCAAAAAATAAAACCCCTCCAGCTTTGAATCTCACCTCATGAAATGAGGCCACCGTGCATCCCTCTACTGACCAGTGACCGGCTCCTGGTTCACTGTTACTCTCTCCATAGTTCTGAGTGATTTCAAAATCCACAGAGACGAGAATTCCAACATCCTGACTTGCATTTCCTCAAACTGCTCTCCCTCCAGTGATGCTGATCTCCAACCTTCCCTCAGCCGCTCACTCACACAGTCATACCCTGCACCTTGGCATTACCAAGAGCGACTTCAAGCCTCCCCCTCTCAGACCCTCTATGACCTTTCCAGCTCATTCCTTATAGGTTGCCGGCTTCAACAGTCTTCAACCCCCACCATCTTTTCACTGTCCTCGACCCCCTTGCGTCCTCACTTCCCTCTCTGCCCAGCTTGAACTCTATGGTGAGTTATGACGATGGCTTCCATGCACACACCTCTGACTCCTTTGGCTCTCTAGTGCTTTCTCGTACTCACTCAGCAAAACAATACTTTCATTGACGCCAACTCTCTGTCTCTTCTATGACTGTGTCCACAGAGCAAAACAGGGTTGGAGAAAAACACAACCATGCTTCAAATTCATGAATTCCAATTTATGATCACTAATTTCAAGTGGAGCCTTAATGCTAATCAGCAATCAAATTACATTTCCCTCGTCTATTCACTCTCCCGTCTTCCTAGACGACATTCTCCTCTCTCTCTGAATCTCAACACTTCCTCCCCCATCCTCACTCCCAGCTGATGACCTTGCTTCCTACTTCATGAGAAAACTGTGTCCAAGAGAATTCCACCAGTACATGTAGCCCCTAGCCACACCCCGTAGCCTCTGCTCTCTCCCCTCTTAATGCGGATGCAGGATCTGTGCTCCTAGAAGGACTCACCCTCCGCTTGTGATCCCATCCCCTCTCACCAACTCAAGAATATTGTCCCAGCAATTCTCTCTCCTATAGTGTCTTGTTTTTTCGTTTGTTTCCTTGTTGGTTGCTTGGTTTGTTGATCTCTATTGGGTTGTCCCACCAGCACACAAACATGCTGCTACTTCTCCTGTCTTAAAAAACAACACACCAAAACCTTTTCTGACTCACTTCCCCCTTCATTTCAGCTACCATTCGTTTGTCTCCTTTTCCTAAGGGCAAAAGTGCTATATATACTTGGTGGCTCCAATTTCTCTTCTCCCACTCTTACCAGGCTTTCATGCCCATGACTCCACTAAAACGACTTGTATCAAGGATACCGATGAGCTCCACATTGCTAAATCCAGTGGTGGGTTCTCAGTCCTCATATTCACAACCTAGCAGTAGCATTTGACACAGTTGATCTCTCCTCTGTAAAACTCTATTTGCCTGCAAAGACACCACACTTTCCCTTCTCAGTTGCTCTTTTTCAGTCTCCTTTGCTGATTCTTCGTCATCTACCCAACATCTTGGTGTCGGAATGTCTCTGGGCTCAGTCCTTAGAACTCTTCTTTCTATCTTCACTCCTTGCCTTGTTGATCTTATTTGGCTTCGTGGTTTTAAATACCACCGACACGCTGATGACTTGCTAATTTATATCTCCAGCCAGGGCCTCTGCCCTGAACAGCAGACTCATTCATCCAACAGTCTATTCTATACCTCTACTTGGTTATCTAACAGGCATCTCAAAATGAACATAACCAAAACTCAGGCCCCAACTGTCTCCCCAAATCCTACTCTCCCGCAGTCTTTCCTATCTCAGTCAGAGGCATCTCCAACCTTTCAGTCGCTCAGCCTAAACCCTCGCTATTATCCTTGACTCTTCCCCTTCCTTCTCTCTCACATCCAATTCATCAGCAAATCCTGTTTCAACATATACACAGAATCTGGACACTTTCACTACCATCTTACTTCAAGTCTCCATCATTCTCAGCCTGGATTACTGCAAATCCTAATTGATCCTCCCTGCTTCTGTCCTTTGCCTGTTTATAATTTATTCTTGAAACAGACATAATCCTGCCTCAGAGCAGTCCTGTTAAATATTAAAATATAAGTCACTAAAATGTTCTGGAATTAGTGGTGATGGTTGCACAATTTTGTGAATACTAAAAATCACTGAACTGTATACTTTAAAAGGGTGAATTTTAAGATATACGAATTATCTCTCAATTTAAAAAAAATAGGTTACTAAATGCAACATGGATTGGCTCCTGGAACAGGAAAAGAACATTAGTTGAAAAACTACTGAAATTTGAATAAAGTCTATAGTTTAGTTAGTAATATTGTAACAATTTTAATTTCTTAGTTTTGACAAATGTATTGTGGTTATGTAAGATGTTAACATTAGGGAAACTGGGCAAAATACATGGCAACTCTTTGTACTATCATTGCAAATTTTCTATAAATCTAAAATTATCCAAAAGCAAAGTTTACTTTAAAAAACATGTCAGATCATGTCATTCCACTGTTCAAAACTCTCTCATCTCATTCTGAGTAAAATCCAGTCTTTTAAAATTTTTTTGAGGAGCCTCCACAGTGGCCGCACCATTTTACATTCCCATCAACGATGTACAAGGTTCCAAATATTCCACATCCTCATCAACACTTATTATCTCTTCTTTCTTTGATAACCGCCATCCTAACATGTGTAAGGTGATATCTCATTGGGGTTTTGATTTGCATTTCCTTGATGACTGGTGATGTTGAACATTTTTTCACATACTGTTGGCATCTGTATGTCTTCTTTGGAGAAATGTTTCTTCTATTCAAGTCCTTTGATAGAACTACCACATGATCCAGCAATCTCATTTCTGGGTATATACCCAAAAGAATTGAAATCAGAATCTCAAAGAGATATCTACAATCCCATGTTCATTGCAGCATTATTGACAAGAGCCAAGATATGAAAACAATGCTAATGTCCATTGATAGATGAATGCATAAAATAAATGTGGTATATACACACAATGGATTATTCAGCCTTAAAAAGGAAGGAAATTCTGCCATTTGCAACAACATGGATGAAACTAGAGAATATTATCCTAAATGAAATAAGCCATTCACAGAAGGACAAATACGGCACGATTCCACTTATATGAGATCTAAAATAGTCAAACTCAGAAGCAGAGAATTGAGCAGTGGTTACCAGGGGCTGGGGGGGCAGGGGAAAATGGGGAGTTGTTCAATTGGTATAAAGTTTCAGTTATGCAAGATGAATAAGTTCTAGAGATCTGCTGTACAACATAGTGCCTATAGTTAATACGGTATTTGCACTTAAATTTTTGTCAAGAGAGTAGATTTCACGTTAAGTGTTCTTACCATCAAAATAAAGGGGCAGAGGGGACATAAGGAAATTTTTGGAGGTGATGTGTCTATGTCTATTATCTGAATGGTGGTGATGGTTTCACGGGTGTTTGTATATGTCCAAACTCATCAAATTGTGTATATTAAATATGTGCAGTTTTTGTATATTATACCTCAATAAAGCTGTTTAAAAAAAATAGACCCAAAGCTTTTACAGTGGCCTCCAAGGCTCTACACAATTTGGTCCTGCCACTAACTCTCTGGCCTCATCTCTGACTGCTCTCGCCTGCTGGCCCTGCTCCAGCTGCACTGGTCTCCTACTGTCCCCGGAATGTGCCAGGATAGCTCTGCCTCAGGGTTTCTGCATTTGCTGTTCCTTCTGCCTGGGATACTCTTCCTCCAAAATATACCCTACCTCTTTCCGGGTTTTACTCAAAAGTCCCTTGCTCAGTGAGGCTTACCCTGACCATCCTGACTAACTTGTAAACACCCCCCTTCCTCCTTCCCTTATCCTGCTATATGTTTCTCCAGAGCATTTATCATCAGAGAACACACTGTATACTCTACTTGTTTGTTGCCAGTCTCCCCCTTAAATCCAGCAGAATGTGGGCTAGGGATTTTGTCTTTTGCTCTTACTGCTGTTTCTGTAGCACCTAGAACAATGCTTGGTGTGTACAATGTAAACACTACTGAATGAATGAGTAAATCAATGAACAAACTCATAGAAGAGAAGCTTGGTGTCGCCGGAATGGCTAGAGCACATGGTACATGGAGCAGAGGCAGGGGCTGTGGCAAGGACACGTGGGAGGAGGCTAATCACCTCACAGCAAGAACACTGCACAAAGCACACTATGCTCACCCCCTCCCTTAACGTCTGCCCCCAGACTCAGCTCCTGTCCACCCCTTGCTTAGGATGTCTCGATCACACCCTCTCCCTCTCTCCCCAGCCTGCAATGCTCCCCCGCTCCCCACCTTCTTCCCAGACGCCTTTCCTACCCAATCTATCCAATACTGAACTCTTGCTTTTAAACTTCTACTGCATTCACTGAGCACCACACATTTTAGCTCTTATTGTTTTCTAAATTGCTTTACCTCCCCAGCTAAACTGCATGTGCCATCAGGGCAGGGCTCAGCCAAAGGGGTCAGCCACCAACCACTGCAAATTCAGTTCAGGACTCAGCGAAAGAATTCAGCTGGATATTTGTCAACTCCTAAAAAGGATGCAGAGTCTAGCTCAGACCACATCCGGACTCTTGGCTACCACAAATCAACTCTTGAGAGGAACGGAGTTAATAATAATAAAAGCTACCAATTAATGATCATTTACCATTATGTAGCAGGCACTAGGCTAACCATTATCTTATTTTATTCTGTCAACAACACTATGTGGTTGTTACTAAAAATATCCTTATTTTAGAAAGAAGAAAGTGAAGCACAGGGAAGCAATGGGACTTGAACAAGATGACAGTGGCAGAAAGGGGTTTGGAGCACAGGTCTGGCTTACTCCAAAGGCTGTGCTCTTAACCACATGCTAGACTGCTTCCTGAACACGTAGGTCATTGCAGGAGATGTCAGTATACTGCCTGAGTCCAAAACTGAGGTCCACCCGGACCAGAGAGCCAGAAGAATGAGACAGAGAGCCAGGCCTCTGAGGATGTTATTATCTGCTAGAACCAACGCTCATTACCTTAAGGCCACCTCCTCCACGGGGTCCTCCCTGATGCTCTCAAGCTGAGAGGGAGGCATTCCCTCTCTGAACTCCCTTAAAACTTTCTGTATCTCTCTCAAGGCATCATTCATGTCGGTAGCATCAGTGATATTTGTGTACCTGTTATAACAGATCTCTTACTACACTGAGTGCCCCTTAGACGTAGGGATGTTGTCTCACCAGTCTCTGCAGAGTCCACCACAGCCAGGCACATAATGGGTCCTTGAAAGCAATCGTGCTTTTGCATATGTCTCTTCTTCTGCTTGTAAAGATCTTCCCTAATATTAACCTGAAAAAAACTTACTCATTTGCCAACACCCAGCTCAAATGTCCCCTCCTTTGTGAAGGTTTCGATCCCTTCCCCCCCTTTCCCTGAGTTCCTACAGCACTTTCTTCATGTCTTCTTTGTATGGTTTATACTTTATTGTAGCTGTTTACTTGCCCTCTTATGACAGTGCCTGGCACATAACAGGTACATGACACACATTTATTGAATGAACGAATGAATGTATAAATGGCTGGTAGGTTATTTCTTTTTCTCCCACACCAATTTGGGTGGAGGGAAGGGGGTGGTGGCCCCAAAGAGTGGGAGGCCCCTTGAAAAACCAATCAGGATTGCAGGTTAATTCATGTGCATATTACAAAGGCAGACTATGCCCGCAATTCTGATTTGACTTCCCATAGTCTTTGTTGTGATTTTAAAAATCAGATTAAACCTCCTCCAGCAGATGGCTCCTACAGGCTTGGAGAGATGAAAGTGTCAACATGTTTCTGCAGCCACACCAGGAGACTTGCTGCCTAGAAAAATCAATTCTGATTATCATAAGAACTAAGTATGGGATGTTGTACACAGGAACTGTCTCCACATTCCTGGAGCCACAGGGACCTGTCAGAGCCCGTGTCCCTGCTCAGCCTCGAGCCTCTTCTGTGCTGCCCATCAGCCTCTCTGTAGGGCCCCAGCTTATGCGCAGGTGGTCAGCTTTTACCTTCCTGAGGTGGCGCAAGGAGCACTGGAATGTGTTAGGAAACCTGGCAGTGGGCCCTTAGTACAGTGCATATCTCTCTCTGGACCTCAGCCTCCTCAGGTTAGAACACAAGAGCCCAAGAGGTAATGAGCTCTAAACTCACAGGCTTGTTGGCACCTAACAAGGTGACAGGCATTCTCAGCGGGCAGTGTGAGCCTAAGACACAAACAGCACCTGTTTCAGGTAGTTAGCAAGAGGGGCTATTACCAGAGGGGACAGAACTTGAGTTACAGCCTTGAAGGATAGGGAGAATTTATGTTAGATCTTTTCCACGTTATCAATAGATGCCATGGTAGTCGGAATAATGGCCCCCAAGGATATCCCCAGAACCTGTAAATACGTTGCAGGGCAAAAGGGACTTGCAAATGTGGTTAAATTAAGGTTTTGAGATGGGAAGTTTATCCTGAACTATCCAGCTGAGCCCATGGTAACCACAAGGGTCCTTACAAGAGAAAGGCAGGAAGGTCAGAGAGAGAGATTGGTAGATGTTACACCTCTGACTTTGAAGATGAAAGAAGGGGCCCCAAGAAAAGGGGTGCAGGCAGCCTCTAGAAGCAGGAAAAGGTAAGTTAACAGATTCTCTCCTGGAGCCTCCAGAAGGAATGTAGACCTGCCAGACCCTGATTTTAGCCCAGTGAGACCCATTTTGAACTTCTGACCTCCAGAGCTGTAAGATAATAAATTTGTGTTGTTTTAAGTGACTAAGTTTGTGGTGACTTTTGAGAGTAGCAATAGGAATCTAATACAGATGCCCATTAGACAGCTGCCCAATGTCACATAATAATACATTATTCCATATTCTTAAATTCTAGGGGAAAGTCAATCTCTCTAGGTGTCCTAGTTTGCTTCTCTTAACCAGAACAAGAGAACTATGTTACTCATTTTATTTCACTTTTGGAGCTCAGGGTAAATTCAGTCTCACTAGTTCCTGAAGAGCAAAGAATGTATCGTAGTCATATTAATTTCTCTATCCCCAATGTCTGGCATAGTAAATATTTGTTAAATGACTGCTCAAGAGCCACAATCCTCCTTAGGCTAGGTTTCTGGTATTATTATCTTTCCATATTTCTAAGCTCTATTACATTTTATTGTACTCTCATATTACTCGTCCTAAGATACAGGTCTTTGACATCCCCAGATTTAATATTCACTAATTTAATATTATAAGTGACACTCCAAAACAATATGGTGACCTAATTTCATCAAGGCTGCTGTGTGGGAATAAGCTGGTTGGCTACTGAGTGAACCTAGCTGACTTCCCACAGCCCCATCTCACCTGGTCTTATTCTTAGCTCCGGGTTACACTGAGAGTCACTCTCACTGCGGAATTTAAGATTCCCACGAACTCTCTTAAGACTCCTATTTTTCCCAGCTTTTGCCATTATGCCCAATCTTGCCTTAGACTTGATGTTTGGTTCTACCTGTCTCTTTAATTATAAAAAGAGCTGTTGGAGGAAGGACCCTCCCCTCCCCCTCCATAAGGAAGACTGTCCATGGAGATAGAGACTTCCACTGCAGACCTAGGTGGGAGGCTTCAGGCCTTAAGCATTAGTAGTTCTGGGCCACACGGACTTTGACCCTGGGAGCATGTTGTATGAGCTAATTGCAGCTAGCAACCCACGGTGGTCTGTGATTGGGTCTGTATGTCTGTCTGACTCCAGTGTGAAGTATTAGCAAGCTCCACTTCCCTGAAGACTTGCGCCATGTGCTTCATCCTAGCTTTCAGCAATAATAAGGCTGCCACATTACTTCCCATCTCTCTGACTCCTGCATCTCTCTCGCAGTTGGTTTCAAACTTAAATGGGGAAGAAAAGGAGTATCAATTCTTGACCCTTCCTAGAACCTTAATAAAAACTCTTATTTGATGAGTGTTGCCTCCGTGCCAGGCACTATGTTGGTGCTTTATACACATTATCTTTTAAAAATCATCACCAACACAGCAAAACATGTAGAATAAAGGAGGTACACACAAGTAGCACAGTGACTGAGGGCTTCAGAGGAGGGAGTTGAAGAGAAAGAAAGAGGAAGGAGAACAGCGATACCAGGACAGGCCCAGGAGGGAGGATAGTGGTCTATAAGTCCTTCACAAACAGAGAGTTCTTGAACCCTCAATAGAAGAATGCTGGACATCAGCCAGTCCATTCCCTGGTTTTATACAAGTATCGCCAGACACATGAGACACTCCCGTCTTAAAAGTCTCCTTGATATGCAGGTCACCAAAAAAGCCTCACTGGTGAGATTGGAAAGGAGGATATTCTGTTTTTCCACAATAGAGGGTCCTACCACCATGTCCTCTGACAGGGACCAGGCCTGGGGTGAGCCGGTGTGGTGAAGGGTGATGACTTTCTAAAGGCTAGGTTGGGGCGGGCCCAGTGGCGCAGTGGTTAAGTTCACACATTCCGCTTCAGTGGCCTGGGGTTCGCCGGTTCAGATCCCACGTGCAGACCTACGTACCACTAGTCAAGCCATGCTGTGGCAGGCGTCCCACGTATAAAGTAGAGGAAGATGTTAGCTCAGGGCCAGTCTTCCTCAGCAAAAAAAGAGGAAGATTGGTAGCAGATGTTAACTCAGGGCTAATCTTCCTCAAAAAAATAAATAAAAAATAAAAAACAAAAGACTTTTAAAAAATAAATAAATAAAAAATAAAAGGCTAAGCTAGCCTTTTAAACCATAATTAGAGTTGATGTTGAACCCCAGCTGCAAGCCCAGGGATGAGACCTAAGTCAAGTTCAGTGATATCTGAGCTTTGAGTCCCAGTGCCTGAGTTTGAAATAAATCTATTCTTTTCCTTCTGGGCCTTTATCACAGATGAAATTAGATATTTTTTATTCTCATACTTAGTGTCTATCTCTCCTACTAGAGTGTACACTCCATGAGAGCAGGAAGGGTGTTCCCCCACAGCTAGCACAATGTCTGGCACAGAGTGAGCACCAGATAAAAGTGTACTGAATGAATGGAAGAATGAAGTTTACTGTTTGGTTCCACTCAAGTAACTTGACTTCTCTGGTCTCAACCACCCATTAAGGAGATAACTACCTCTCTTGGTCAGAGGGAAGGTATGAAAGACACAAAGAATGATTTAAAGTACACACAAGAAGAATCACATTCACATGTAGCTGACGATATCCACAGTCCTTTGTATCTACCCAAGGCTTCCTATTTCTCCTGGGCTTTCCCTTCTATTTCCTCACCTGACCCTCACAACAACCCAGGAGGCAAGAAAAGCAAGGCTTATTTTGTCCACTTGATAGCTGGGGAAACAGACCCATGGAGGGGAAGGGTCGCTCCAGATCACACAACGACTGCAAGGCAGAGCCAGGACTGGAACTCAGGTCCCCAGGGTCCTAGGTCAGCTCAGTACTCCTGCAGAGCCCCAATTCTTCCCTTGACCAGCACTAGACACAACAGCCTCTGCAATGGTCCCCACATGGACCATTGTAGTGGACGTCCCTCTCCCACTCTTCTCTTCCCACAGGGCTCCAGGGGTTGCTTGGCAACCAGCAACCAGCAGTAAGTGGCCTCTAATCTGGTCTGTTGCTGTGGAGTTACCGAATCTCCCTCCCTTTGCACCTGTGTGTGCTCTCACTCCCTACTAAAGAGATTTCTCCCCAATTCCCACCTCCCCAGTAAGATTCTCTTCTCTGATCTACCATAATTAACCTCTCATGAAACAGAGGGGGCTCCCAGGGACCTATGTGGTGAAGGAACCCAGGGAACAAGGCATTACCAATGCCTTCAGCATCCAACATCCCCCAGAGATGAGAGAATCTCCTTTTGTGAATGGTGCTGCTCATAACCTCCTCTTCCTCCCTCTCCACCTTCTACCCTGACAATGGCTTTCTGAAATCCCCTGGGAGAAATCAAATGGGATGAAGGAATTTAACTGAACACTTCATACAGTGCTGGTGAGTCCCTGGATGCTGCTCCAGCACTCCTGGAACCACAGGTGGGAAACTTGGGAGGGGACCTGGTCACCCTTTGCATGTGAATCAGGAGCCTAACATTACTGCATTCCTAATACCTGCCAGGCACAAGACTGTGTCATCACGTGTAGTGCACCACCCCGCTCCAGCCAACAAACCTGTGAGACTTTTACAGTTGAGGATGTTGTCTGCTCATGGAAGTGAAGTGACTTAGCAAAGCTCACACAGCTTTGGTAAAATCATGGAACTTTTGTATACAGAAATAAATATATATAAGTAGCTATAGATAAGCAGATATGTGTTCTTCCCTCTCTCTACACAATTAATTGATCATCAAAACTTATAAATTCTAGTCCTAAATCTTTCTCAAATCTCTCTCCCCATTTCCATCTCTTACGTTATTTTGACGTTGTCTTAGTGTTACGGACTGAATATTTGTGTCTCCCCAAATTCAAACTTTGAAGCCCTAAGGCTTAGTGTAGTTATATTTGGAGATGGGGTCTCTACAGAAGTAATTAAGGTTAATTGAGTTCATAAGGGTGGGGGTCCTGAGAGCTCTCTCAGTCTCTCTCCATGTGCATGCACCAAGGAAATTCCATGTGTGCACACAGCAAGGAAGCTGTCTGCAACCCCAAGGGGAGAGCTCTCGCCAGACATCAATCCTGCTGGCACCTTGGTCTTGGACTCCAGAACAGTGAGAAAATAAATTTCTGTTGTCTAAGCCACCCCGTCTCTTATATTTTGCTGTAGTAGTCTGAGCAGACTTATACCCTTAGTTCAGGCCCTTATAATTTACCCAAACCAATGGTTTCTTTGTCTTACTTTCATCTACCCTCCAAACTGAAGGCATCTTAAAAAATGCAGATCTGATCTTTTTTTTTTTTTCTGAGGAAGATTAGCCCTGAGCTAACATCCACTGCCAATCCTCCTCTTTCTGCAGAGGAAGGGTGGCCCTGAGCTAACATCTGTGCCCATCTTTCTCTACTTTATATGTGGGACGCCTACCACAGCATGGCTTGACAAGCAGTGCCACGTCCGTACCCAGGATCTGCACTGGCGAACCCCGGGCAACTGAATCAGAATGTGAGCACTTAACCGCTGTGCCACCGGGCCGGCCCAAATCTGATCTTTTTAAAACCCTTCTATGGCTCCCCAATGCTTATGGTAGTGGTCTCCAAAGATATCCCTCTAAGTAAGAAAAATGTAGGCACAGCACCCACAATATTTGTATATTTACTTAGATTATATATATATATATATGTATATATATATATACATATATCTACTTCTGTACACAAAAGATGTTAAAATACATTAAAATGACATAAATAATATTTAAATGTTTACATTTTAACACATTTTAATACATTTATGTAATGTATCTATGAATAGTACAGAAAACTTTATTTTTTGCTATGGAAAAGCACATACACACACACACAAAAACTCTCTAATTTTTTTTTAGCAAAAGCAATGTGATTGATCATGTCAGCTCTAATTAGATCATCACTGATTTTACCTCAAAATGTGGCTGACAATGAACTTGTGCCAGGAGTTGGAGAAACGTCAGCCATTTTCTTGGGCTCACTCAGGCTCACTATAATTAGCATTGTCTTCAATCAGAGGTTTCTTTGCAAGACTCTTTTAAAGCCATAGATCCACTGTGAGGGTTCATTTAGTTAAAATTAGGTAGTATAATCAATAAATCCACTTAACCAGACACAGGAAAACTGCAAAAGCTCATGGTGGGCTGAAAATGAATGAAGGAGTGAAGGAGCCACCACTGCCAACCCCTCAGGAGGGCAGAATGTCTCCCCCTACCTGAAGAATTTTCAAGCGTAAGGTATGTGACCATCTGATGTGGAAATCAATGAAGACATCTGTGTTAATCCATATAGTAAACATGAGCAAAAATTTATTTTGTATTCATAGATAAAAGTAAACTCTGTTTCTCCAGCTCCCTAAGGAGTCTTCAGGCACGTGCCCTCTGGCCCATAGCAAGAATCTTTTGTTAGTTGTGCAAGGTCCCCCTGACCTGCAAGCTGCCACCTGATAGCCTCTCCAGCAAATTTCTCTCTGAGCACCCCCTCCCTGCTCTCTCACAGCCCTGCTCCAGTTTCACTATATTGCTCACCATGCCGCAAATATCCTGTGCTCGCACCCTCTCTGTGCACTGGCTGCAAGGGGGATGTCAGATAACACAGTGGAAGCACTCACATATAATAGGTACTTGATAAATGCTTACGGATTCTCAACCTGAAGAAGTTACACTAGGTCAGTGGTCCTTCAATTTTAGCCTGCCTCAAAACCACCTGGAAGGCTTGTTAAAACACGGATTGTTGGCCTTGCCCCAGAGTTTCTGATTCAGTGGGTCTGGCTGCCTGAGACTTTGCATTTCTAAGCAATTCTCAGGTGACGCTGATGCTGCTGATCTGGAGACCACACTTCTAGAACCACTGAACTAAATGGTCTGCATAGCTTCTTGCATTTCTAATAATTTATGACTCCCCAATGCTTTAGATAGAGTTTAAATGAACAAAACAAACTTTACCTCTATATAAATTAATATTTAACATCATCATAAATGGAAATGTGGGCTCTATATGACCTAACATGCACAGTGTAGAGAAAAGACCACATAATTTAGAATCAGGAGATCTGAATTCGAATGCCACATTGTAGCTGTGTGGTCGAACTAATGCAATTTAATTAATCTCTGAGTCTGAATTTTTTTCTTCTGTAAAACAGAGTGTATTAAAATAATATCTGCCTCATGGGGTCAATTGTGGGATAATATATGGAAATAATTTGTTAAAAGAAAAAGTACTATACAGACTATACCAATAAGATATATGCACAATATATTAATGTACATTTAACAGGTAGAGTGGACAGATTATAAACAAACATGATTTGAATACTTTAAATGACAGATTTTCCCAGTGTTAAAATTCATTACCGAAAAGTATATGATCTACACGTTGCTGTATCATCTCAAATATGTACATATTTTATTAGTACACTGGTAGACACCAATAATAGAAACTGTGGTGGCAAGTTTCCAAGATGGTCTCCCAATGATCCTCACCTCCCTGTATTCATACCTTTGTGTAGATCCCTCCTCCACTGAATCAGTGACCAATAGAATACGCTAAGGTTAAGTAATAAGAGACATTGCCACTTCCTCTTTGGTTTCCTTGCTCTCTCCCTCGGGGAAGCCAGCTGCCACGCCATGAAGACACTTAAGCAGCTCTGTGGAGAGGGCCAACTGGGAAGGAACTAAGGCCTCCTGCTAACAGCCAGGAGCAGACATGTGAATAAATCACCTTGGAAGGGGATCCTCCAGCCCCACTCAAGCCTTCAGATGACTGCAACCCAAGCCAACATCTGGCTGTAACCTCCTGAGAGGCCACAAGCCAGAAACCAAGACACTCCCGAATGTTTGATCCACAGAAACTGTGCAATAATGATTATCATTGTTTTAAGCCAGCAAGTTCTGAAGTGATTTGTTACACAGTGGTAGATTATGGATACAGTAGCTAACATTTATCGCGTATTTACTATGTTCCAGGAACTATGCTAAGCACTCAACAGCCCTATGATGTAGATGCTATTATAATACCCAAAGAGAAAATGGTGGCCCAGAGATGTTAAATGATTTGGTCAAGTTTCCATGAGCAGTAAGTGACAGAACTGGAATTTGAACAGGTCCCTAACTCAAAAGCCCAGATTCTTGGTTGCTCATTTACACAGGCCGGGGTAAAGATTCTTGGATGGCTAAGCAGCAGAAGCAACCAAGCCCCCAGAGGAGAGTCAATTTGTATAAAACCAGCAAGCGGCAGCCCAGGGGCCAGACTGGCAGCAGCATTGGCGCCAGAGGCCATATGACCCAGAAGTTCCAAACTCCCAGCCCCTGTGCTGGCAGACCAGTTACCTCTTAGGACAATCCTGCCCAAGATGCTCAGGACTCACCCAGATCTGCAGCTTCACTCGCTTCTCATGGCGGTAGACTGTCTTCACCTTGAAATCGATGCCCACAGTGCTGACAAAGGCTGGAGTGAAGGTGTCATCAGCATAGCGGAAGAGAAAGGAGGTCTTGCCAACACTGCTGTTGCCGATGATGAGCAGTTTGAACATGTAGTCAAAATTCTGGTCAGAGGCATCCTTGACTCCGGCTTTACCATCAGTCACTGAAGCCATCTGCAGGAGAGACTTGTGGTCACTCAGGAACACACTTCCGGTGTCACCCTGAGTCATCAATCTTTTAATGGTCACCCCACCGTTCACACACTCACTCCCTACCTCAGTATCACTGAGGAAACACGCACCACTCAGGATCACCCCATCACTGCACCTGCCCCAAATGTTGTCTCAGGGTTGGGGTGGAACCCAGCTCCTCCCATTCATTTCTTCAGCAAATATTTACTGAGCACGTTGCTCTGGGTCAAGCCCTGTGCTGGGCATGAGGAATACAAATATGAATCAGACATGGTGTCTGATCTCTGAGTGGTTCCAGATTACTGTAAAAAAGCATGTAAATGCAGAGTCACAAAGCAGCAGATAAGTGATAAAGACAGAGGGAAGCCTTGGCTGAAGAAGCCCACAAGAAGCACCTAACCCGACCCGGAGGCGTGGTAGTCAAGGAGAGGCTCTTGCAGAAGGCAGCTCCTGAGCTGAGGAGTTTTGAAAAAAAAGAAGCCAAAACAGCAAACACATGAACATTTCAGGAAAGGCCCAGAATAGGGCCATCATTCCCACTTCAAAAATGGTTATACCTTCTCACAGCTCTAAAGATGAAGCCCAAACTGTTCAACTTGACAAAGAACCAACTAACAAAAGAATAAACTCTCTAAAATTTATTTTCCCCTAAGCCTTCTCCCACCAACCTGTGCTATTTTATACCAAATTACACACTTTACTCCTAATGTGCCATGTTATCTTTCGCTTTTGTCCCTTTAGACGTGTATTCTTTCTTTCTGCCTACAAAGCTCTTCTCCTCCTAATCAACTCCGATTCATCCTTGGAGATCCACGTCGTCCCCCTTCCTGTGCATGAAGAGGCACGCACCCCTGCCCGTGCAGCCAGGGCACTCTAACAGCACATGTATCATCTCAGACTGTTTACTATTCCGGCTCCTCCTTAGACTGAACATCTAAGACTTAATATACTTCATTTCTGCCTCCCTAGCTTCTAGCACAAGTCCCAGCACCTAATCCACGTCCGCACCCAGTAAATGTGTGCTGAATTAATAAAGTCATATCATCACTCGGGGGCCCAAACTCATCATCTGGAAAATGGGGAGAACAACTTCTGCCCTGCTTTTCCCACAGGGCTATCACAGTACTTAAATGAGAAAATGATGATTAAGACATTAATAAACTGGTAAATCCCACACAGTTGTGAACATAACTCATTATTATTCCAAATCCTTCAAAGCCTAGATCCTTTATTTATTTGTTCATTCGCTCATTCATTCACTCACCCAGCAAGTATTTATTATGTGCCAGGCCTTCCCTGAGACCCCAGCCCTCTCAGACCTGCGACCATCCTCTCCTTTCCTAGAACACTCTGGAGCTGAACTCCATAATCTGGCACTTGGTCCTATGGTCTTGAGTCTTTAAATTGTATCTTCTACATCTTACCAGCCACAGGTACCCTGCTTCTCCACCTGCAGACTCTCTTTGTGCTCAGCACTGGGTACATGGATGGGCTGGGTGAGTGGTAAGGAGGATGCAAGGACAGCCCTAATATGAGATAGTGCCCAAGGTGTCACTCTCCTTAGGAATTCCTGCTTTTTTCCCCAAAGGAAAAGAGAGTGAGACTGGTGGATTTAGCTCTATCGGCCTCTCAGGTGAGCTGTAAGGACAAGGAGCTGACAAATGTAGAAGGTTTAAAGCCCTCTTGAAGAAAGGTCAGACACACGTGGGATTATTAGCAGCCCTTTAATAACACTTCCTTGAATATGCCGACACTAGCCTCTGGTGGCCTCTGTTTTTCCTTTTCTTTCCTCCCAGCTTCCAAGCCTTTATCTGAGACCCTCAGCTCCATCCCTGTATCAATCTGCCCAGTGACAAGGCTCACCAGGTGGGTGTGGAACATGCCCAGGACACTTGGAAACTGAGGCGAAGCATTTCCATGGAAGAAGAAAATGAGATTGGAGAGGAGGGTGCCATTGCCTGCTAAACTGTCTCATTTTCCTGACATCAGTTTTTATGGTACAAGATGCAGAACTTGTTTCAAGAACTGGTGATTCAAAGGAATTTTGCTTTTTTCTACCTAAAACATGGGAAGCAACCACAACGACCTCACACCACCCTCTGCTCTGTTGCCAGTCATCTTTGTTTGTTTACAACAGAAAATTTCTATTTTGAAAGTATATATTCATTATGAAAAATTAGAAAAAAACACGTGTAAGAAAAAATTTTTTTAATTACCAGACATCCTACCCCACTCAGAAACTGCCATCTTTAACATTTTAAGTGTATTTCCTCCCTTATTTTTTCATGCAACAAAATGCCATCTATTTAAATTATAGCTTATTATTTGTTCATTTAAAAGGTAACACATTGAAAATAATTCAAACACACTTTTACTATTTGCAAGTATTACTTTATCACTATCTGTAGTTTGCATTACTATCTTAATTTTTAGAATAAAAAATAAATAATATGTAAAGACTTGAAGGTAAGACGTGAAACCATAAAACTCCTAGAAGAAAATACAGGCAGTACACTCTTTGACATCGGTCTTAGAAGCATCTTTTCCAATACCATATCTACTCGGACAAGAGAAACAAAAGAAAAAACAAACAAATGGAACTATATCAGACTAAGGAGCTTCCGCAAGGCAAAGGAAACCAGGAACAAAACAAAAAGACAACCCACCAAATGGGAGAAAATATTTGCAAATCATATATCCAACAAGGGGTTAATCTCCAAAATATGTAAAGAACTCATACAACCCAACAACAAAAAAACAAACTGATCAAAGAATGGGCAGGAGATCTGAACAGACATTTTTCCAAAGAAGATACACAGACAACAGACACCTGAAAAGATGTTCAACATCACTAATCATTAGGGAAATTCAAATCAACACCACAATGAGATATCACATATACCTGTCAGAATGGCTATAATTACCAAGTCAAAAAATAACACATTGGAGAGGTTGTGGAGGAAAGGGAACCCTCACTGCTGGTGGGAATGCAAACTGGTGCCACCACTGTGGAAAACAGTATGGAGATTTCTCAAAAAATTAAAAATAGAAATACCATAACACCCAGCTACCCCACTACTGGATATTTACCCAAAGAACTTGAAATCAAGAATTCAAAGAGACTTATGCACCCCTATGTTCATTGAAGCATTAGTCGCAATAGTCAAGATGTGGAAGCAACCTGAGTGCCCATCAACGGATGAATGGATGAAGGATGTGGCATATATATACACAATGGAATACTTAGTCATAAAAAAGACAAAATCACCCTATTTACAACAACATGGATAGACCTTGAGGGTATTATGTTAAGCAAAATAAGCCAGACAGAGAAAGACAAACACCATATGATTTCACTCATATGTGGGAGATAAACAAACACATGGACAAAGAGAACAGATTAGTGGTTACCAGAGGGGAAAGGGGGTTGGGGATGGGCATAAGGGGTAAAGGGGCACATATTTATGATGACTGACAAACAATAATGTACAACTGAAATTTCATAATGTTATAAACTATTATGACCTCAATAAAATAAAAAAATAAATAAATAATATGGAACCTAAAGGTTTACAGTGAAAAGTAAGTCTTGCTTCTGCCCTTATTCCCAATCCCCAGTTCCCCTCCCCAGAGGCAAATGTTACCCATTTATGTATCCTTCAGAAATAGTTTTTACATATAAAAGCATAGAGTTCTGTTTACATTTGCTATTTATATATAAATGATAGTATACCATACATTCTAGTCTATATCTTCTAAGTATATTTTAATAGCTTTAAATTAAAATATACTTAAATATTAAGTATATTTTAATAACTTTCATTAGTTTTGTATCCTGCTCCTTTCCACTTAACATTATATCATGAATATTTTACTGAGATTTTAAAACTCTTCATAAATATCATTTCAACTGGCTACATTATATTCCATCCTATGGCTGTGTTATATGACTGATTCTTTAATGTTGTACATTTATTTTTCTATTCTTAATTTATTATAAATTTGAGTACAATGACCATTTCTTTACATAAATATTTATTCACTTTCCTATTTATTTCCTTAGGAGAGATCCCTAGAAATGGAACTCCTGGTCAAAGAGTAACTTTACTAAAACACAGATTTGATCCTTACCTCAATTTCATGTCCTTTATTTATTTTACCCTCTAAATAAACCTGGGAGATAAAACTGGAAGGACAGTAATTATTATTCCCATTTGACCAAGAAGGAAACTGAGGGCCAGGAATTAAGAGGATTTGCCCCAGACTCACAGCTAACAGCTGAGACTAGATCGAATACCGGGCAGTGTTATGGGAAAGTTCAAAATCACTGCTCTATTCCTCAGCTGAATTCTTGGGCAAGAAATATTGCCTCTCTAAGCCACAGCATTTTTACCTTAAAATAGAGAAAATACCACCTACTTCACAAAGCTGTGGTACAAGTAGAACGAGCAGTTACCATATGGAAATAACCTGGCATGATTTCTCGGCCCATGGGA
Source organism: Equus quagga (assembly GCF_021613505.1). Taxonomy (NCBI): domain Eukaryota; kingdom Metazoa; phylum Chordata; class Mammalia; order Perissodactyla; family Equidae; genus Equus; species Equus quagga. The sequence continues at coordinate 7,366,742 of NC_060271.1, read as the reverse complement.
AGGACTCAAATATTACTTCACTGGCCCCTTTAATTCACTTCTACAGTCAAATCTTGTTCAATCTTGCTCAGCTGCCCTCTCCCTAATCTGGGCTCCATTATTTGAGCTTGTTTTACGATTAACTGTCTGCCTCCCCTTCTGGATTCAGCTGAGTTTTATCCATCCTTACATCCTGTCATCACTGGACCTATAGTAAATACTTAGGGCATGTTACTCCTTTCAATAAACATTTATTGAGCCTTTGCCATGCACCAGACTTTTGACGTCAATGTCGTACGATGGGTCTTCATTTTTGTGATGCAGCTGTTTACACTCTTAGATTGCTGGAACTATAAGGGATTTTGGAGTGGCAGCTTTATCATAATAAAAGACTGGCTGCTGCTCCCAGCTTTCCCGGTAATTCAATGTATGGACTTGGGTAAATCACTTAAACTGAGCCTCAGTGTCTCATCTATGACACGATAAAAATACCTACCTCACAAGGCTGCCTTGAATTTTACATAAGAGAATGTATATAAATGTGCTTTGTACACTGTGTTGAGAAAAATGCACATGGCCTCGTGTAGACTAGCAGGAAACATGCCTGTCTTTATTAGCAACATCGGCTACAGCTGTGAGAGTGGGGCGTGAGGCAAGAGTGAAAAATAGATTCAATGCCTGGTCTGATCCACTCCCCTTATTTTACAAGTAAAAAAAATTAAGGATCCACAAAGAGAAATGATTTGTCCACGGTCACACAGCAAGTCAGTCGGAGTGTCATGACTAGAACTTTTGTTATCAAATGACTTCCAGATTGGGCTGGGTTTAGGGAAAATAAAAACCACAACAGGGGGCCTTCTTGGGGGCGCAGCGGTTAAGTGCGCACGTTCCACTTCAGTGGCCCGGGGTTCTCCAGTGTGGATCCCAGGTGCGGACATGGCACCGCGTGGCAAGCCATGCCGTGGTAGGCATCCCACATGTAGAGTAGAGGAAGATGGGCACGGATGTTTGCTCAGGGCCAGTCTTCCTCAGAGAAAAGAGGAGGATTGGCAGATGTTAGCTCAGGGCTAATCTTCCTTGGGGGAAAAAAACAATTTTAGGATGAGTAAAGAAGCATCCCCAGCACCCTGAGCATCTCTTTTCTAGCACTTGCCACACTGTGCTGTCAACATCTGTTTCTGTGCACGCAGCATAGCCTTCCCAGGAGTGGTGTGAGAACACGGAGAGGCACAGGGCCTAGAGGTTCAGTCGGAAGGCACGTTCAGACAGAAGCCCCCAAGGCGATCTTCTCAGGAGGTGGGGGCAGGGGCTGCACAGACATTTCCAAGCGAGGCAAAAAGCATCCCAGCAGGCAGCTGCCTAAGGCGGATCTGAGCAGATGGGTCACTGCACAGTGGTGCGTGCAGAACCGCATTTGTAAGATAAGCATCAATCAGATCTTCCCTCTCTTTTGTGGCAGTCAGATAAATGATAGAGCTGGGTAGCTCACTGTCTCCGTGACAAGCAAGATAGATGAAGGCCTAGGGACCATCTGGGAAGTCGTCCCTGGTCCCAGGCTAGGGGAAAGAAGGAAATGGCTCCTCCAAGGGTTGATGTGAAAAGCAAACAACGCTTTCAGTCTCATAGGCAGCAGAAATAAGCACCTACGGAAGAAGCCAACTTCAGGCAGGAAAGAGGGAGAAGAGGCGGAGAGAGCCCTAAAATCCAGCAAGAAGAGATCAACTGAAGACAAGTAGTGAAGTGAATGGATGAACTTCTCTTTTGATGAGAGGAGCACAAGATTAAGTCAGAGAGACCAGTGTTGAGCTCTGGCTCTCTCGGCACTTGTATAACCTTAGGCAGATCAGTTCTCATCTATAAAAAGTTAATAAAATGACCTCCTGGCAAACTGTTCTAAGAATTAAAACCAGTATATGGAAGAGTGCTTTATAAACCCCTGAAATTTTTGTCTGTGTGCTTCATATTTTCTCCTACCAAGTCATGCTGGGTAGTGGAAATAGCCTGGAGTTCCAAATCAAACAAACAAGATTCACTTTCCAGGTCTATCATTTATTAGCTGTGGGACCTTAGCAGGCAATTTTACATGAGACACAGTTTCATCATTGGTAAAACAAGCATTGTTGGGAAGATTATAGTCAATGTGGGTAAAGCATCTAGATGGTATATGATATGTAGCAGGTGCTCAATAGATGTAATTCATCTTCCTATTGGGAACATTTATTAGTAAGCATAGGGAGGGAGTTGGGCAAATGTGGACCTGACCCTACAATATGCAACCTCCTCTCTAAAGCCATATTCTACTAACTTTTCTAATTCAACCTTTCTTTATACCATTCCCCACTGCCAACCTCTCACCACCAGCTCACCTCCTCATGGTTTCCCCAGGTCTCTTAGAGCCACAGAAACAGTATCATAATAGCTACCATTTATTGAGCGCCTACTGAATGCCAGCCACTCTACTAGGTGCATTCTTTCTTGCATAGAATGTAGGTACACCTGCATAATAATATTAGTGGCCTCTCTCTTTTGTACTGTCCTTCACAGTCCACAAAACTCTTTTCACTCACATTATCATATTTGCTTCTCACAACAATTCTTGGGGGTGGATGAGGAAACTGAGGCAGGAGCACCACCAGGGGTCAATTGTTCATTCAATCAACATTCACTGAGCACTACTGTGCGCCAGGCCCTGTGCTGCACTCTGGGGAGACGGAGAGGAACCTTAGAAGTTCTGAGCTGAGAGGAGAAACCTTTGTTTAACATCCTCTACAGGTTACTGATGCTTCCCTTCAGATCATAATCCTTAAGAAAATGGAGATTTCTTGGACTAGAGATTACTTTAGATTTTTGCCTTTTCCCATAGTGTTTCCTTTGATAAGAATACGTCTTCCTTCGCTGCTAGCTAAACCCTTCATGACCAGGAAGGCTTCCCTTACCCATGGCCCTCGGCAAAATGTCTCTCCTCTGGCTAACACAGTGGCAGGACTTCCACTACCATAGATAGGGCTTTTCATGGACTTCCATTGTCTTCCTCCCTTTATAGGCAGAGAAGAGGTGAGCATCCACCTGTGCACACACACATCTACTCCTTTTACCCTCCCCCACCCTTTCCATCTGGATTCCAGGAGGTTGGGTTGGAGGGCCCTGTCTTTCTCCCACCCTCCTCCACACCTCTATTAGCTTCCAGAGGCTGTCACCCGGCCCCCCTAAAGCCCATTCTCACACTTGGACTCCAGAACAGAACTGCCTGTGGATGAATTTTTCTCTCCACGATTCTCTTCTTGTCTATGATCCCAGGTGGCAGTGTGACAAGGTCCAGTGCCTGTGCGCCCTCCTCAACCTTCTGAAGAGCTAAGACACAGCCAGCACCTGGGTGCCCACGGACTCCACTCCGGGCTCGCATTCATTATCCTTCCACTCTCACCCCACAACCCACACCTGGCCTCCTCCCCAACCTGACCCAGCGCTGCCCCCACCCTAAACTCTCCAGGTTCTTTGACAGATCCTCCACTCCCGGCCGCCAGACCCCTGCTCTATTCCAGCGCCTCTCCGCCCCGCACCCTGCCCACAACTCGGGCGCCCACCGCCCATATCCAAGGCCACTGCCCTCTCCCTCCACCAGCTCCCCGCCCCCTTCCTCTGCAGTTGGGGTAGACCCAGGCTTGCCTCCCACCCTCCCATTCCTCCAGGCTTCTCGCCTCCAAGCCCCACCCCTCGCCCCCGACTCACGGTTACCCGCCTTGCCCGTCGGCAGCTGGGCTCCGCAGCCTTTCCGCTCCCTGCTCTCCACACTCACGTCCCCGCTCCCCTTTACCCTCTCCCCGACCAGCACCCCACTCCCACCCCGCGCCCCTTCCCCTCGTCACCTCACTCCTCTCCAGCTCAAAACGACCCCCGTCGACCCAGTCTCCTCCCCTGCACGCTTCCCCCTTGCCTGGCTCCCTCAACCCTCTCGCTTCAGCACCCCCTTCGCCCCTCGGCGGCCAGGTCCCCTCTCCCCGCGCCGCCCCCTTCAGCTCCCTCCTTCCATCTCCGCCGACCCCAGCGCCCCGGGTTTCCCCCTCTGCGATCCCTCGCTGCGCTCCGGTGGCTGCTCACCCTTTTCCCCAAAGCCGGGGCGCCCTCTTTCTGGCCCCCCTACTCTCGCTGCCCCTGCCCCGGCGGCTCCCCCGGTCCGGGTGGCCACCCAGCGCCCCCTCCCCGGGCAAGCACCTCGCTCACCGCCGCGGCGCCCCCTCCTTAGCGGTCTCCCCCGGCCCCTTCTCCTCGGGGGCCCCTCCGCCGCCCTGCGCTCCCTCTCAGCGCCGCTCGCGGTCCGCAGCGCCCCGCGCCGGGATCGGTCCCCGATCCTCCCGGGCGGGCGCCGGGGCCGCGCCCCTCACCTGGGACTCCGGGCGCGGGACGAGCGGCTCGCTCCCCGGCAGCAAAGCGGGACGCTGGACCTGGTGGCGGCGGCAGGCGCGGCTGGGTTCGCGGAGACGGCGGGGCGGGGCGGGGCGGGTCTGGCGCCCAGAGCGGCGACTTAGGGCTGAGGCTCGGGCTCCGGCTCGGCTCGGCTCCGGCCGCGTCCAGGCCCCACCCACGCCCCGCCCAGGGGCGGAGTCCGTGCTCGCCCCGCCCCGGCCACGGAGCAGGGCAGACGGAGGGAATCCTCGGTACCTTGAAGGCCCCGAGCTCCCCAATATCTGGGTGACTATCGTGATTCACGTTCATTCTCCCGCCCTCGTTCCATAGGCTGAACTTACAGGGGTGATCAGAGAGTTTTGATGATAACGTAGATGATCATGGGTACCGAGCTTTGCCATCTCGAAAGCAGTTTCCTGTCCGTCATCTCACTTCATCCTCACAAAGCCCAGGGAAAGAGGCGGAACCTGGACTGCTGACGACAAGAAGAAACTAAGGCAGAAACCTGGGCATTGTCCTCCACCCTGTGCACCGCTTCACGCCCCACATCCCATCAGTCTAGTAATAACACCTCCTCAACATACCCTGTCCTGCCCTTCCTCTCCATCTCCACCGCTCTCACCCTCATTCGGGCCTCATCACTTCTTGCCCGGACTAATGTAACAACCTCACCCTCCACCCCATCCCCTACACCAGCAGGCTGAGTGATTGTTCTCATGTGACCATGTTACCAGAAACGTTGTTGAAACAAAACAAAAACTTTCAGTGGCTCCTCATTAGGAGCAGTTGCTTGAGTGAGAAAACGTTCTGGCCTGGTCTTTAAGAAGTCCCAGCTATGCCAGGGGAGGTAGGCATGGAGGCAATTAGCGCTCCACTGACGTGGGCTTCACACAAGGTCTTCCTGAGGTCACAGGAGCCAGCTGCCAGCTTTGGTTTAGAATCGTTGTCCTTCCACACACTCTTCACCCATCCCAAATCTTGGAGGTCTGAGTGAGATACCAAAACCACTTTTTCCCCAAGTTCCATTGTTACCCTGTCCACAATTGGTTTCTCCAACGTGGGGAACCACCCAACTGACAGCCCCTCTGGTTGTCTGGCTTCTCTCTCAGTCTCATACCGTTCTCCCTCCCTTTCACTCACCTTGCCACTGCCCACCTCCCTGGCAGACCTTTCCATTGTGCCCTCTAGAACCCTGTTCCTTTGTCAACAAACTCTCCTACACCCTCTGCTTCTTCAGAGAGTACTCAGGTAACTTTTTTGCCTTTATTGAAACTTGAACCTCCTCTGGGACCTCTAGTAGCCCTCTGCAAGAAGGCTTACTATCCCACTCCCCACACACCATAAAACCAGGGGGTGGGGTCAGCATTGCTACCTCCACCCTAGCACAAAAATTCCTTCCCCTTTGCTCTCCAGCCATACGGCCTTCTACCCCCCTCAGCGAGGACGTCACTGATGCCCACTTGCTCCTTATGCATTGAAAATTTCAGCCCCTGGCCCACAGTTGTCCTCATTAGCCCCTGTCCTGCCATGCTCCCGGCGACTTCAGTAGCCATGTGGTTTCCTGATTCCTCAGTCTTGGTCTCCTCTTCACATCACCTTGGCCACTGACTCCCGTGGTCACATCCTGAACTCTTAATCACCCAGAGCTAGTGACTCTGTGATCTCAAAATCAAGTATCCTCCCCTGCCTGCTCCCTCACTCCCTTTCTCCCACAAGGCCTACTTTCCTCATTTCAAAATGGGTGTGATGATAATGGTTCATTCTTCACAGGAATAATGAGATAACGTATAAAACCATCCTTTTAAAGTCGTGAGACATTATGAGAACAGGTGACATTGCCTTTATGTGGCCTTAGGTCTTCTGATTTCTTTCCCCTTCTCCTTCCCCTGAAAGGCCATGTAGTAAAGTGGAAAAAGTACAGACTTGCAGCCAGACAGATCTGGTTCTCAATCCTTATTCCTCCACTTGCTTGGTGTGTGATCTTTATGCAAATTATCTCATTTTTCTGAACTTGTAGAAATAGCAATAATGAGAGCTACCTCTCAGGGTTGTTGAGAAGATCAAATAAGAAAATGAGATAGCATCTGGCAAGCATGTGATAGAGAGCCAGGCACACAGTAAGCACTCAGTAAACAGGAAACATTGGTTATTATAACAACAAAATTCTATCTTTAACCACAAATGCCTTCCAAGAAGGATAGACCCTAATGCACAAAAGGTCCTTTTGTCCTACTCAGAGACTTGAGGGGTGTGGATACGTAAGTGTGGGAGGAGAGGGGGGAACACTAAATACTCTGTGTGAAAAAGGGAGAAGAATTTGGAATTGACCTGGCAAAACAGGAGGGAGAGATCATAAAGAGAGGTAGGAGGAGAAAAGGAAAAGGTGAGCAAGAAAATCAGCGTAAGGGTAGGTGTTACATGGGTAAAAGGTCAGAGGAAACCCGCCCATGGCAGGTGGACAAAAGAGTGTTTAAGCACTGGAATGCACAAAATGGGGTAAGTTGTTTGTTGCACAATGAGGTAACCACTTTCTGTGACACTCAAGACTTCGGAAAAGGCCATTACACTCAGGAACGCTTTCTGAGAGAGGGGAGTTGTGAGGGTGAGTGAGTAGGGATGTTGAGCAATGCGCTTTGTTTTTCTGAGTTGAAAAAGGAGACCAGAGAGAGAGACTATGAGAGCACAAGCCCTCGTGGAATTTGCAGAAATCTCCAGGAGGGCTTCAAACTTACAAGGGTTCTAAAATGTGAAAATTGAGGTTCAAACCCATTGCACTTAGATCTTAAAGGGGCAGAGAGGCCACATCTGATCTTTGGGCTGTATCATTTACGCCCCCAGTGCTACCCTCCTATTGACTAGCAAGTGACCACCAGAGGGAAGAACAAAATAAATCAAATTATGTTGGACTGTCTTCACTTCCAGATCCAAAGGCCCAAGTAAGAATAGGAAGCTAGACAAAATTCTACCTTTGTTTGAATCAGATTAGATAGCAATGATAATCATTAAGACTCAAAATATACTGGGCTCATTCACATCTTTTATCTCATTTAGTCCTCAATACAATCATGCAAGGTGTGGATTGTCATCCCCTTTTTCTAAATGAGGAAGCAGAAGTCAGAAAGTTTGTGACTTGCCAAGGTCACACATCTGGTAAATGGTAGAACCAGATACCAGGTCTGTCTGACTCCAAGTTCAGGGTTCTTTCTATTTGACCCCAGAATATTGACTGCTCAGTGAAGACATTGTAATTGAGTTGTACAAAAAAAATTTCCTTAAATCTTTTCTAGTTGCCGGAGTAATCAGCCTTCTCCAGCTCCTGGTTTTTACATGAAATATAAAATTGATGCTTTTTATTGAAATGAAAATCAGTCACTTAGAAAAGGTAGTAGCAGAAGCGTGGATGTCGTTTGGAATGTCCAAATCTTTACAAGATTCAGGTCTACACCCCAGACTGAGTCCCTCATGGCCAGTCTAGGAACTTAGATGTGTTGACAGGTCAAGTGTTTTCATCTGACTCCTTCAGGGAGTTGCCTCATGCAGAGGGGAGCTGGAGCTGGTGCCGGAAGGTCACCAGAAGCTGTGAAGCAGCTCTAGAAACATAGGATTCCATGCGAGGAGTGGCGAGGATGGACCTGGAAGGAGAGGTAAGGGCCATATGATCTAAGGTCCGTAAATCATGTTAGAGATTTGAGAATTTACCTTGCAAGCAAAAGGTTTAAACAAAGGTTACAAAGGCATGCAAGAAAGATAGCTCTGACAGTAGTGGGTATGACAGCTGGGATGGGAAGGGTAGGGAGCAGGAAGACAGGAGATAGGGGACAGAGTTAGAGATTTCTGTAACAATCCAGGTGAGAGATGAAGAAGATCAGAACTCATGTCATAGCAGTGGGGAAAGTGGAAAGTAGAGGGATTTGATATTTACAAATATCAGGAGGTAAAATCCTCTGGGCTTGGTGACAGATTAAATGTGAGATATGAGGGAAAGGGAACCGGCATAAATAACCAGGTAGACATTGAAGCCATTAATTGATAACAGGGGCGCAGAAGTTGTGTCAGTTACTTATTGCTGCATAACAAACCACTCCCAAAAATTCAGTGGCTGAAAACAGCAATAATTTATTATTTCTCTCAATTCTGTGGGTGGCTGAATGGGCTCATTTGCTGGTTTTACCTGGGATCACTCATGAGCAGCGTTCAGCTGGAAGGTCAGCTGCACTGGAATGTCTAAGATGGCCTCCCTCACACGTCTGGCAGTTGGTGCTGGCTGAGGGCTGGGTATCGTGGTTCTTCTCCATGTTCTAATCCACCAGGAGGCTAGACCAGCTTACACTGTGGTCTTGGGGCAGCATTCCATGAGGGTAAATGCAGAAGATACAATCTCTAAAGGCCTAGCCTCAGTAATGCATAACATCACTTTATTCTATTGGCCAAATCGAGTCACAAGTCCATCCTAGATTCAAAGGGGTGGAGAAATAAACTCCACCTCTGACTAGGAAGAAGTGCAAAGGTGCATCAGAAAGCGGCATGGATCCAGGGAAGGGAGGAATCTATGGCTTTTAACCAATCTACCACAGGAGTGAGAACAGATGTGGACAATGAGAAAAAATAATTATCTCAAATGACACTTCATGCACTAATCACTCCTTTTTCTCTGTGCTTCAGTTTCTTTATTCATAAAATAACTGAGTGTCTGGGTCCATTCTCTCCACCTGCATCCGTTTATGAGGTGAAACTTGTTCAAAGACATACTGAGGACACTGCCCCACCCCAGGGCACACCACTGTCATCAGGGGTGGAATCTCACACACACAAGGGAAACATTCAATATGTCAATAGTCAGAATCCAGGTCCCACCCATCCTCCCCCACCTCTCCCCCTCCCACCCTGCCAATCCTTCTCCAAAGCATTTTCATTCTACCTCCTGAGACCATGTCATTCCTTCCTCTCCATTCCACGGCTACAAACTCCTCACTGTCCTACCCCCACGATGGCCTCCAGTCTTCCCCTGTAATCCACACTGCACTCTGCATCAGAGGACCCTTCCTAAACCCAGTCTAAAATGCCCCCCTTTGCCCTATTCTGAAGCCCACCTGTTTAATAAGCACATATGGCCCCTTTGGTCTGGCCCCACCTACCCTCTAGCCTCATTACTGGACACTTCCCCATCACGTCCTAAGCTCCAACAACATTAAACTACTTGCAGTTCTCTAAATGTGAACTGCTCCATAACATCTCCATGAATTTGCATCTGTTTCTCCCTCTACCTGGAATGCCATTCACTCATTCATTCATTCATTCATTCACTCACCCACACAGCAAATATCTCCTGAGTACCTACTATGCACAGGGATGAATAACAAACGGTCCCTGATCTGAAGTTGCTCAGTGTCTGGTGCAGGATAGCAGGCTATAAGATGCACTTGTCTGAGTTCCACAAGTGCAAACACCACACTACTACCCAACAGGGTGCCTTCTGGATCCTTCTTGGAAGGGGCCGGAGATATTTGCTGAATAACTAGGCATAGGAATATTTACAAAGGATTTCTTGCATCCCATCTCATTTAACTTTCACAATTAAACCCAAGAAGTGGAGGCTGATTCAAACCATCTTGCATGTGAGGAAGAAATAACTAGCCTGTGGTTTCTTAGCTACTGAAAGTAGGGAAAGCCAGGACTGCAATCAGCCATATCAATGACTTTGGCAAGACATAGCTGTTTCCTCACTGTGGGATGTGTCATCAGGGAGGAGCCTGAGAGTTAGGCTAGGCCCCTGGGATGCAGGTCCTGGGATGCAAAGTTGAGACTTAAGCTGAGCCTTCAAGGATAAGTAGGAGTTAAACTCATGGAGAAGAAACCCAGGCAGATGGACCAGAGTGAGCAAAGGCCCAAAGATGTAAAGTGATCTGAAGTCTTCAGGGAACTACAGAGGTTGTGAGTCTCTGGAAGCACAGGCATGACAGGCACGACACAGGTGATGAGTGAGATGGGAGGATAAGTCGGAGTCAGAGGTGAGCCAGGGCTGGGGAAGCCATGCTAAGGATGACAGACTCAATGACAGGGTGATGCAGAGCTGTTACAGGGCTTTATCCATGGGGAAGACTTGGCCAAATTCATTCTTTAGAAAGATCTCGGCTTGCACAATGGGAGATGGACTGGAGGTTACAAAACAGGGGACAAGGAGGCCAGAGCGATGAAGTGACTTCAAAGGACATTATGAGACCTGAGCTGGGAGATGCAGTGGGACATTAGCGGGACGAAAAGGACAAGATTTGGTGACTATTTGAATGTAGACAGGGAGAAAGGAAATTGAGGCAACTAGGAGAGCTTTCTGACTTGGGTGGTGTCATTCCCTATGAGCAAAGGAACAGAAGAGACAGCAGTGGGGGAAGTGGGGTCAGGAAGAAGCGGAACAAAAGCGCGTGGTTAAAGCAGCATCTGAGCTGGAAACGATCATTCACAATTGTCTTTATCAGCTTTATTCAAATTTAAGCAAGCCCACCAGTTGTCTCAGTCAAGCCTCTCCCCCAGAGCCTAGAAGAAGAATTTGGCACCATCAACCCCTCGTTTCCGCCTCCCCTACCTTCTGGTCCTCTCTTTCCCTGGTTATTACATAGAGAATACCCTGTCTTTAACACAATGACAAGAGAGCATTGTTACCAGGGTTTTAGTTCAAAACCTAATTAAGATTTTATGAGGAGACAAAGGAACCTCAAATCAGCCATCCCCACCAATCCAACATGGGAGTCCCCTCTACAGCCCTGGTGTGCCCTTCCAAGGATGAGGAGACTGCCTTCTCCAGGGCGGGCTGCTTTGTCTTTGCACAACTCTTGTTGTTAGGAAAGTCCTCTTCTTTGCTGAAATCTGCTTGTTTGTAGCTTTCACCCTGTGGTCTTAGTTCTGCATCATTATATCATTCATTCATTCCACAAAGATTTGTCGATCAGTTACTATGTGCTAACACATAGCAGTGTTCCAGGCACAGAGTACACACACGTGAATGAAATAGACAGAACCCCCGCTCACATGGAGGTTATGAATCCTAGGAGGAGAGACAAACAATAAATAAGTAAACAAAATATATGACATAATTTCAGTTGATGATGAGCACATTTAAGGAAATATTCCAACAAGATGTGACTCGGAAAGGGAACTATTTTAGAATGATTTAAACAGGGAAAGCCTCTCTGAGGAAGTGACATTTGAGTCGAGACCTGATGGAAGAGAAAGAGTGACCCCTTTTTAAAGATCAGACGCTTAAGGGGCAGGGAGGACAGGAGATTCTCCCAGTGTGAGACTGTGGCTAAATGACCAACTCCGAAGGCTCCCCCTCTTGCAGGGTGTTTACACAGTAGTGGCGTGGGCACAGCTCTGATCTGTGGTCAGTGGTCCTTGTATCCACAAGCCCACCCCAGGCAAAAATTACCCCCCTGGTCTCACCTGTCATCACTCACCGCTGACCAGTCCCCTTTCTGGACCATCTCTGTTAAATAAGGGAGTTCAATTAAAATAAACTCCAAGGCTTTCTAAGGTAAACCAGTGTGAGATAACGAAAGGGACATAAGCTCTGGAATCAGAGAGGTCTGTGTTCAAATACAACTTCCACTGTTTGCTAGCTATGTAATCGAATTTCTCTTGATGACACAGATTGCTCATCTGTAAAATGGTGATGAGAATTATGTCATTGACTCTTTAAGAGAGTTCAATTAAATGTATGTATGTAGATAAGTATGTAAATGTATGTAAAATAAGTGGTGCATGATAGGATGTTCAATAACAGCTACTTTAAGGGATCTGACAGCTCTTGTAACTATATCTGACATTATGCTTGCCAGTGATCTCCCCCTTCAAATACATGCCCACGGAAGCGAAGAACAGTTGCTACTTGTTTAGAATCTGTAAAATAAGTCAGGCTGCCTTTCTGATGTTGGAAGAACAGCTCCTATTTCCTCTTTCTCGGAGGGCTTGCAAAGAAGGGCAGCTAAGGCTGCCCAGTGATCCTTTGCAAAGGTTCAGTCTCTTTCTCCCCCTTGTGCTCAAAATGGGAACTGCATTCTCTCAGGACTGACCTGTAGCCACTGTACTGAAATCAGCCCAAGTGTTAAGGGCTGAAAGGAAGGGAACTAACATTTGGAAAGCACCTATTACATCCCAGGGACCTTCTGAAGCACCTTGCATACACCATCTCATGTCTCTCATCATAACTTGACAAGAGGAAACTGAAGCTCAGCAAGGTTAAGTGACATTTCCAAGTATTCATGGAAAATAAGAGACATGGCAGACCCAAAAAAGGAAAGGACTGGAAAAGTTAGTGATGTGTATTGCATGATAGGATAAAATCCAACATCCATAGCAAACCCGATCAGGTTCTTTTCCCTCCAGCTTTATCTCCCACCACTAACCCCCTTGGTCCTTATTCTCTGGCCACGCAGAACGACTTAGGGTTCCCAGAAACTGCATTTTACCTCGAGGGTTTTACATAGCCCTTTGTCTCTACCTTGAGTGCCTTCCTGAACACCTCTCCTTTATCTAGAAAACTCCTTCCTGCTCATCCTGCCGTCCATCCCATTCTTTGTACTTGGGGAGGCTTTAATCACTCCCTCCATTGTACTACTTCTGGGATTTAGGATTGCAGTGGGTAGATGATGACTAGAGGAAAAGCTTCAGCCCCAGGAAATTAACACTGCCCAGGGTTTCATTCAACTTTTCATTTACGGTGTACAGGCGTGGCTGCAGGTACTGAGCTCTAGAAATACAATAATGAGCAAAACAGATACCATCCCTATACTCACAGAACTTACGTTCTGACGAGGAAATCAGACGTCAAACAAATAATCACATCAATAATTCATTACCATTTGATCGTTGTTTTGAAGGAAAAACAGTGGAGAAATAAAAGAAAAGGCTGTTTTGGTGGCATGATCAGGGAAGGTTTCACAAAATGACGTTTAGATGGGATTTCTGAAGAATGAATTAGGCGAAAATATGGGGAAAGACACTCCAAGTAAAGGGAACAGCATGTGTAAAGGCCATGAGGAACTTTGAAAAACGGAAAGAACACACAAATGGGGCTGGAATATGTGATAGAATGAGAGAATAACATGCAAAGAAGCTGGAGAGAGACTAGGGGCCAAATCACACCATCCATTTAAACAATATTATTGATGTTGGACTTTATCCTGAGTGTAATGGAGGAGAGACAATGAAGAGTTTCAAGCAGGGAAATGATAGAACCAGAATTATATTATCAAGAGAGCAGTCCCTGTGGAGAACATTTGGAGAGAGGGGCAAGGATGGATGCAAGGAAAGCACCTAAACAGCTATTCATTTACTTAGCCGTCTCATTAATATTTATTGAATACCCACTACATGCTAGATTCTATACGAGACTTTGAGGATATGGCAGCGAACAAGATAGATAAAAGTCCTGCCTTCTTACACTGCAAAAGTCTAGGCGACAAATGCTGGTGGTTTAGACCATGGTGGTGATGACAGGGCTGGAGAAGAGTGTATTTGTTGCCTGGACTGCCATAACCCAGTACCACAGACTAGGTGACTTCAACAACAGGAATGTATTTTCTCACAGTTCTGGAAGCTAGAAATCTGGGATGAGGTTTCTCAAGGCCTCGCCCCTTATCTTGTAGACGACCACCTTCTCCCTGTGTCTGCACGTGGTCTTCCCTCTGTCTGTGTCCTAATCTCTTCCTGTGAGGACATCAGTCATATTTGACTAGGGGCCACCCATGTGACCTCATTTTAACTTATTTACCTCTTTAAAGGCCCTATCTCCAAATACAGTCACATTCTGAGGTTCTGGGGGTTAGGACTTCAAAATATTAACTGAACGGGCAGGGAGGCACAATTCAGCCCATAACAAGGAGTGGATGGATAAAAAAAAATATTTAGGAGAGAGAATGAACAGTAATTGATGATTAAGGGGTAAGAGAGAAAGAGATGTCAAGGATGGGTCTCAGGTTTCTGACTGTAAAACAATGGAGGGTGGTGCTATTTACTTATTTGATGGGGAACACTGTAGGAAAGTTCACTGTTAGGCCCACCAGGATCCATTTCCTCTTTTTCAGTAGCTGTAGTCCTTTGGGGGTCCTAAATGAATGTACCAAAATACAGTTGTAGGGGCCGGCCCTGTGGCCAAGTGGCTAAGTTCGCGCGCTCTGCTTCAGCAGCCGGGGGTTTCGTGGGTTCAGGTCCTGGACGTGGACATGGCACTGCTCATCAGGCCATGCTGAGGTGGCATCCCACATGGCACAACCAGAGGCTCTCACAACTACAATATACAACTATGTACTGGGGGCTTTTGGGAGAAGAAAATGAAAAAAAGAATACAGTTGTTTGACCAACAGCATATCAGAATATTTATTGGCACATGATAACAAATATGCATAGGGGTTGGATCAAGCATTATCCATGCAAGTCTGAATTAGAAAGAGAACTTTCAAAAATGTTTCTCTCAGCCAAACTTCCCTCTTTCACTTCCCAATCCCACATCTCCTCCCATTACCTTAATGGGAGCCATTTAGGCTGAGTTGTGAAGGCAGAAGGCAGGGTGCAACAGGTAGAAGGTTGAATAGAGAATGAGGTAAGGAGAGGCTGACAGCATGGGTCAGGCTGGAGAGACACATAAAGTCCACGGATGGTTTGTTTTTAGATGAGAAATACCAGTGCTTGTTTAAGTTTGTTTAGGAATTATCCAATAGAGTTAGAGAGGTTAATGATATAAAAGAGAGAGAAAGGAACATTTATGGTTAAAAAAACTCCCTAACTTGAGGACAAGGAGGGGATGGCTCCAAAGCTTAATGGAAGGGTCAGCCTCTGATAAGTAGGGGCCATCTCCTCCCCTGAACAAGGGGAAAGGAGGAGAGGATGTGGCAGACGTAGGGGAGGTCTGTAGATTTACCAGTGGGAAGCTGAGGGAGTTACATCAGAAGGGCTGTATAAGATCAAAGTGCAGTGGAGATGTTGCCCCATTAGCTTCAAAGGATAAATAGGTGGTTGTGGTCAGAGAATGGAATTCTGAATTTGAGATTTCAAAGGTAGAACAGTTTTGAGTGATAACAAGATGAGACCATTGGAGCAGGTGGCTGAGATAGAGTGGAGGTCATTGGTGACGAAGAAGTCAAATAAACGAGAGGCCAAGATGTTAGATGATGTTTTTCATGGTGTTTCATGGCAAGTAATGGGAAGCAGAGCTTCAGACGGCTTAAATATAAGGGAATGTTAGCTCACATATCTCATAGTCCCAAAACAAAGTGGGGTCCTAGGCTGACTTAATTCACAGCCTCCAACCATATTTCGCCGCAGTTTTCTCAGTATTTCCGCCTCCGTGTGTCAGCTTCACACAGTCTGGTAGCAAGTAAAAATTTCTTTCCTGTGAGACCTCTCAGAATTTCTAAAATATTAATTTAATTATGAATCATTCCAAGAGATACATTGCTATCCAAACTTATTTTACCACGGAATCCTTTTCAGGAGGGACTAACGTTCCACGGAATGTACTTTGGAAGATGCTGCTATAATCTTGTTAAACAAGAGTTACTGACTACTACATCAGTCACAGTTGGTGGCAAGCCACAGAAATTTACTCTGGCTTACTTAAGAAAGAAAAGAATTTATTAAATAACACTGAATAGATCATAAAATATCCAGGGCAGCTGGTGAACCAGGTTTGGGGGTACATGCTGCAGACATGCTGGGGAAGATACCACTGCTGTTGACACTAAGTCCTAAGCTTGTACTGCCGACACCACTAGCTTCCAACACTGGACACCACCGATGGGCACCACAACCACCACTGCCCCCAGGAACTCAATCTTCCTGCAAATGCGCTTGTCTCAGCTGTAGAAGGCTCAAGAAATTATATCTGATTGGCTGAGCTTAGCTCATGTACCTAGAATCTAGCTGCAAAGAAGGCTGGGAAAGCAATTGTCTGGCATTTCTAACTTCTAAAATGGAAAGGGGGTCTGACTCCCTCCAAAATTTGTATATTGAAGGTTTTCCTGCACCTAAAAGGAGATTTTAATGCAGTAGCCAAAAACAATTTTAAAATATCCACATAATCCACCAATTTCTTTGCCCTCCATGAACTATATCCCTTTTTCCTCATATTTACACTTAAAAAAATTCTAATTAATATAATGTAACTCAAAGTGCAATTACCCATCATCAAAAGTGGTGCAACCTAAAGTCTCGTCATTTGCTACATGCATTACAAATCTAGTGACGACCTTGGAATCACATCTGTATTTACGATATCTTTTTTTTTTTGCCATTTTATTTTATTATTTTGTTTGTATGTGAGGAAGATTGGCCCTGAGCTAACATCTGTTCCCAATCCTCATCTTTTTGCTTGAGGAAGATTGTCACTGAGCTAACGTCTGTGCCTATCTTCCTCTGTTTTACGTGGGATGCCACCACAGCATGGCTCGATGAGCTGTGCTAGGTCCACACCCAGGACCCAAACAGGCAAACCCCAGGCCACCAAGTGGACCTCACAAACTTAATCACTATACCACCAGGAGGCCCCTATGATATCATAATTAAGAAGTTCACCACTATAACCAGGAAGATTCCATTGTGAACAATAGAAACCATTCTAGCTTTTTTATTTATTTATTTTTTTGGTGAGGAAGATTGTCCCTGAGCCAACATCTGTGCCAATCTTCCTCTACATTGTATGTGGGTCACTGCCACAGCATGGCATGACAAGCACCCGGGATCAGAACCTGTGAACCCTGGGCCACTGAAGTGGAGCATGCAAACTTAACCACTATGGCACCATCATGGCCCCTTTTCCAGCTATTTTAATCAGAAAGCATTTAATACAGGGAATTAGGTACCAAAAAAAGACTAAAGGAACAGCCGCTGATCTGGGTCTCAATGAATGACCCCCAGAACAACATTACAGACTGTTCTGACAGGGAAAATGAAAGCTTTACATCAATCGGGAAGGTGGAAAATCAGGAATCTGCTCTCCCCAGTCCTGGTACCAGGTCATACCATCTTGGCCACCATCTGGGAATAAGGAAGCCATTGTCCTCCTGGAACACAGTGCCATAGCTACAACCTGGGATCAGAAAGCTGCTGCCAGAACTGTTGGCTCCAGAGCCATGCTATACCTGCGAGGTCATGCCAACAAAATGGAGGCCTCACACTCTGGCAGGTCTTCCCCAACGGTTCCCCATTCAGGTCTCATGTGAAAGCATCAATGTAAAGTGAGAGCACTGCTCAGAGTCAAGATTGTGATAGAGCATGATGGTGAGTAAGGTGGCCTGTAAGTCCACAGACAGTGGTACTACAGCAGAAGCTTGGTGGGAGAATATCTAGATTAAGACCCTATTCCAATGAAGTGAAATCACTGCTTCATCCACGATAGAAGGAACCCAGCATAATCAAACTGACACTAGGCGCCTGGCTGCAGCCTCTGGATTGTGGTACCAAGTCCAGAGATTCAGTGTCAGTTGCCACTGCTGGCAAATTAGGCACCCAATGGTGCCAGGTGCCAGGTCAGCCTTGGAGAGGCTGCATCACTGTGAGCAGGAGCCCTGAAGCTGTACTGCTCCTCAAGGCCTAGAGTGGCATGGGAGAACAGCCCAATTTCCTGCCCACTGAAGGGAGTAGAAGTGGCACTGAGGGGCTGATGGACCCTGGAGGGGCCGTGCCAACAGGATAAAGGGGCAGAGTGGGTGGACTGACCACTGGAGGCTGATAGAAAAATAGACATCTCAGCAGATGCCTTCATGGAGGTATGTGCCAGGACCAGGTAGGATGTATTATACCTCAGAAGATGCTAGCATGGGCAATGTCTCCTTTCTGATGTCATGACTCTACAATCCTCTGAGACTTAGATGCCACCCTGGGGAGAAGAAAAGAGAGAAAAAAATCCTAAAGTTGATCGAGTTTAAACCTCAAATACCTGAAAAACCTTGGACCTCACTATGAAAGGTTTCTCGGTCTTAAGGCAGAATGGTGGTTTGAAAAAGAATTGTTATGGGAATACAAAATTACATTCCTTTTTCTGCAACCGTATTAGTAGGCTTGAAAAGTTATACCTGTGACAAGTGATTTTCACATATTGAGGTATATGGTTGAGGTGTATGGGGTAACTATTCTGGTTCAAAACTGATTCCACTTGAACTAAAGAAGCCTGACTTACGGCCTATCAAACATACATTGTACGTCCACTTTAACCATTAAAGTAAAGAAGGTACTCTAGTGGGGGCCGGCCCGGTGGCCGACTGGTTAAGTTTGCGTGCTCTGCTTTGGCAGCCCGGGGTTTTGCCGGTTTGGATCCTGGGCACAGACATGGCACTGCTCATCAAGGTATGCTGAGGCGGCATCCCACATGCCACAGCTAGAAGGACCCACAACTAAAAATATACAACTATGTACTGGGGTGGGGGGGGCTTTGGGGAGAAAAAGAAAAAATAAAATCTTTAAAAAAAAAGACACTCTTTCAAGATAAGAATGCATACCTCTCCCTCCTACAGCAGTAGTCAGTATCGGTCACACCCTATCAGTAACTCCCTTATTAGTCCCTTTCCCAACCAACATCAGGGTTGTGTTGACCTGCTAATTTGCAACTGAACACCTCTGGGAAACTTTGATGAATATGTATCCTGAATGCGTTTAATGTATGCTCTTTGTTCTAAAACTGTATACTATACTGAAAACCATGCTTCTCCGGAATGCTTTTTCCTTTGTTGGAACCGCCTTCCCAGGTTACAATCCTCACCCTGGCTCCAGTAAAACTTACTTTATCTCTGTCTCATCTATAGAATGGTTATTGCTACACAGCGTAAGGCATTGATGCTGTCCTTGAGTTTGTTGACTTGACTACAAATTGCATAGTTTGGTACAGTGGTCGTTAAAAACATGGATTCAGGAGTCAAATTGCCCACATTCAAATCCCAGCTCTGAAGCCTACTAGCTTAGGTAAATTACTTACCACTGTGTGCCTCAGTTTCCTTCTCTATAAAGCAGAGATGATGATGATGATGGTAATAGAACCAAATCCATCAGGTTGTTGTTAGGATTAAATGAGTTAATATGACTGGAGGGTTTAGAACAGTTCCTGGCACATAATGCTATACATTTGCATTATCAGGTGAGGAATGTTTGAAATAGTGGTCTTTTTGAATGATCCCTGAAAGAATTCTGGAAAACTATGTACTTTAAAGCTGACAGTTTCAAGTTGACATCTAAGAGCTTCATCATTTAAATAACTGCAGAGCCAGGCCTGATGGCCTAGCGGTTAAAGTTCAGTGCACTCTACCTTGTCAGCCTGTGTTCAGTTCCCAGGCACGGAACACCACCACTCCTCTGCCAGTAGCCATGCTGCGGCGGCGGCTCACATAGAAGAACTAGAAGAACTTACAACTATACACATAGCTATGTACCGGGGTTTGAGGGGAAGAAGAAAAAAAAGGAGGGAGATTGGCATGCATGTTAGCATAGGGTGAATCTTCCCCAGGAAGAAATAAATAACTGCAAAGGACATAACCCCTGGCATACTATAAACATTAACATTTAAAAATAAAACTATGTCACTTTTTAAAATGTATCTGCTAGAATCTACGTGCCATAGAAATTTTATACCCACCTTATCTGCTTAAAACTAATACGTGCACAAGCTCTTCTTAACAGTTGGGAATTTTATCTCATTCTGTTTCTCCTTGAGTTTCATTCTTTCACTCTACCCACAGATTTTTAACCTAATGTAATGAATTTATATGCTTAGAAGTCTCTTATTGATCACCACGCCATATTTCTCTACAGTAAAAATCTGTATTTAATTGGAATTAAAATGTTAAAATTCCATTTGACTATAAGTGTCTAAGTTATGTTAGACAAGTTTCACACTCTATTTTACAACCTCTTGATTTTTTCCCCCTTTGGCTGTCGCTGTTGTAACTAGCTACTTTTGGAACTGCATTGCCTTATCTCTTGCTTTCTGCCTCAAGGGCTCTCTGTCATCTCTGTGTGTATGTTTATTTCTCAGGAAATTAACTCCTTTGGGGTAACCCTTGATCAATGGGAGAACCAGTTCAATAGTAAATCCTATTTTGGCTCTCTCTCCTGTGCTTTACTCTTCCGGATCCCCTACTCCTGTTCCCCGCAATCTGTTCCTAAAATAGATGACCTGTACAAAAGGCCCTAAAAAGGGGAACCTAAGTTAAAACATAAGACTTAAAATTTTTCTTCTAAATTCAGTTGTCGTTACAAGGGTTATTAGTATGTCAATCAAAACAACAAACATTACAAATGCTGATAATTATTAAACATAAAAAGTAAAATTTTACTGAAAATGCATCTCTTAGTGATGTGACTTTTTAGAAATGTGATTCATGTTATCTGTGGGAAGAATTTTACTCACGGCTAGAATGAAACAGGATTCAGCATTAACTCTATTTTTTATATCAAAAGTCATTCTCTAAATGTTAAAAACTTAATTCTCAAACAGATTCTGAGCACATGCCAAAATTTTAACCCATTAATGAGAACCAGCAAGATGTCAAAACCAGTTTAAAGGAGGATACAAGAAACGTACACACATACTGTCAGTGACCAAAAGGAATCCTGAAATAAGATTGCAAAATCAGAGAAAAAACTAGTTAATGACCTAAAGACAATAAAGCCATAACCTTTGAGGTTCTCTCTCCCTGGGAAGGAAATCATTTGCATCTTATTAGTTTTCTATAAGTTAACATCTAATTCTACATATAGAGTTGTAACACGTCTGTACCCTAGTTAATAGTAAGTAAATCAAATAAGTTGTATTCTCTTGGAAAGTCAGATAACCCTTTAGGCAGGCTTGTTACATCAGTGCTCTACAATGACATTAAACAATTTTTCCTAACACTAGTTATTACTTTTAGAGATATAAGTGCTGAGAAATGTTCACATAAATAATTACATGAGAATAGAAGGAGTTTTGTTATTGCAATGGCATTAAATTCTTTGAACTCTTACTCAGTTATGCCCAAAAATCACAGTGATCTAACATCAAAAATTTTAAATGATAAGTAAGTTGATAATTCAATTAGGTCCTCTTTCAATCACGTTGTAAGCAAAGAGATAGGAAACATCTACCTTGTGAAAGCGTTTGTTACCCACTCATTAGAGTCACTCACTTTCTCAATTTCTGGGAGGTGTACCACAAAGACTTATCAAATACTTGTTAACTATATCTCAGACTTTTTCACTTGCCTCAGAGGTAAATTGCATAACCCAAATTCCTCAGAAAGGGCTAAGAAAATCTTTGCCAATAGAATATACTTTCATGAAATGCATTTATCTTATCATGTGCTTTAAGTATATTTTAACCAAACACTTGTCTCATTCAATTTATGGGAAAAGTATTAGATATTACCTAAATGGCCAAGTCAGTCTTTATTGTTAAACCAATCAGCCACATCAGACTTTCTTTCAGAAAGACTTCATTTTGGACAGCTGGAATAGTGTTTTAAAATCAAATGTATTGACATATAAATTACATGCAAGAAAATGCTCACATTTAGTTTATTCTTTATTAGTTTTGACAAATGTATGCACCCATGTAACCATCACAATCAACATTTCCCAGACCACAGAAAGTTCCCTCCTGAGTCATTGCAGTTAATTCCCTCACACTCCCACCCCCAATCTCAGGTAACCACTGATTTGATTTCTCAGACTATAGATGAGTTTTGCCTATTCTAACACTTCATATAAATGTACTCTTTTGGGTCGGTCTATCTTTTCACTCAGCACATTTTTGAGTTTCATCCATGTTGTTGCACGTATCAGTAGTTTGTTCTTTTTTATTCTCAGTGGTATTCCTTTGTATGAATACACCACAATTTATCCATTTATTTGCTGATGAACATTTAGGTTGTTCCCAGTTTTTGAATATTATGAATAAAGGTGCTATGAACATTCTTGTACAAGTTTTTGGTTTCTGTGGACCTCTGTTTCATATAACCCACATAGTCTCATAATCCTGGAATTGCTGGGAAGGACATTCAAGATATTTAACCTTATAAAACACTCCCAACTGCTTTCCTAAGTGCTTGGACCATTTTACATTCCTACCAGCAATATACAAGAGTTCCATCTACATCCCCTGCAACACTTGCTATCATCAGTCTTTTTAATTTTAGCAATTTCAGCAGGAGGGAAATGGTATCTCACACTAGTTTTAATCTGCATTTCTCTGTTGCGTAATAATATCACACATTTTCATGTGCTTATTGGCCATTCATATACTTTCTTTTGTGAAATATTTGTTCAAGTCTTTTGCCCAGAGGCAACATTGTAACTCCATTTTTCAATTTAAATAAACATGTTAACATGAATCTCTACGACAACTATCTTAATTCCAAATTCTAATTCTAAGATTAATTTCAAATTCTAAGAGGTGAAGACTTGTCATGAGTTTGTAACCTGGGTGACTTCAGATTTTTTCCTATACTCTCTTAGGAGGATACTCTCTTAGGCATCTCAGGAGAGATGCCTTCTTTAATAGTAAGTGGGGACTGGAAGAAACCAATTTTCATCACTTTCCACTATTTGTAATATGTCTGAATTCAAAACATCTCCAAATGGTGCAAACTGTCCATTTCTAATGTCAGGTTTTGCTCTTGACAGAACTATGCTTAAGATAGAACTATGTACAAGACAAAAAGCCTTTAATCAAGGAAGCTTAGTACTATTTCAGTTTCCCTTTGTTTGGTACCCCAGAAGTTTTTACATAATAGAGCAATACACTATATCAAAATTCAGGGTAAGAGCTATGCCTTTCTTCTGTAAAGTGGGAAAAGGTGAATAGTGAAAAGGGAGGTGGGAATGAACTATCCTGATGACATTTCCTGCAAATTATTTTTTTTAAATTGTGGTTAAATATATATAGCATAGAATTTACCATTTCAACCACTTTTAAGTGTACAGTTCTGTGGCATTAAGTACATTCACATTGTTGTGTAACCATCACCACCGTCCATCTCCAGAACTTTTTCATCTTTCCCAACTGAAATTCTGTACCCATTAAATGCTAATTCCCCATTCTCCCCTCCCCCAGCCCCTGGCAACCACCATTCTATTTTATCTCTATGAATTTGACTGGTACCTCATATAAGTGGAATTATACAATATTTGTCCTTTTGTGACTGGCTTATTTTACTTCATATAACGTCTTCAAGGATCATCCATTTTGTAGCATGTGTCAGAATTTCCTTCCTTTTTCAGGGTGAGTAACATTCCATTATATGTATACACCACATTTTGTTTATGCATTCATCCATTGATGGACACTTGAGTTGCTTCCACCTTTTGCCTTTTGTGAAAAACGCTGCTATGAACACGGTTGTGCAAGTATCTATTTGAGTCCCTGCATTCTTTTTTTAATTTTATTTTTCCTTTTTCTCCTCAAAGCCCCCGGTACATAGTTGTGTGTATATATATATATATAATACATATATATGTACATGTATATATACATATACATAAATATATAATATATATATATATATTTTTAGTTGTGGATCCTTCTAGTTCTGGCATGTGGGATGCCGCCTCAGCATGGCTTGATGAGCGGTGCTAAGTCCATGCCTAGGATCTGAACCAGCAAAACCCTGGGTCACCAAAGTGGAGCACACGAACTTAACCACTCAGCCACAGGGTTGGCCCCTCAATTCTTTTGAGTATACACCCAGAAATGGAATTGCTGGATCTATGTTTAATTTTTTGAGGAATCCTGAGAGATCAATTTTGGGAAAATGAAGATCTGGATATCAATTCACTAAAGTTTCTGTGCTCGTGTATCTCTTGTAAAGTCTTCACGTACCCCAGATTGAAAACCGTTCTGAGTCACACCTTGGAACATAAAGTCATGCGAGGCAATGTATGGTGGGAAAAGCATGAGTCTGGAGTAAGATAGGGGTGGTCAGAACCCAGTGCTTAGCCTAAAAACTGAGGGCAAGCCACTTCCCTCTCCAAAGTTTCCTTTTCCATAAAATGAGGCTAATAACACCTATCCCATAGGACCATGGATGGGACTTAAAGAGAATGAAAAGAGCCTGCCACAGAGCTTGGCAATTCACTTGAAAGTACACTGTTTTAAGACCTTGGTACACAGGACAGAGGAATAGCCTCTGCCCTAGAGCATGGCGACCTGATCACAGTCACAGATGTGCAAACAGGTAACTACAATACAATGTGGTGCAGGGTCAACACAGGTGTACTGGGGGAGAGGAGCATTTTATTGCCATAATTAACGTCAGGAAAGTCTCTGGAAGAGGTGGTTCAAAATGTGAAGAATGCGTAAAAAGAAAAGACGTTTTAGGCAGAGGAAGCAAACTTTCTTTGTGTGAACAAAGACACAAGGAATAGAAGAACATGTTGTGAGGGGTGAAGAAGCAATCTGGTGTCACCACAACACAAAATGCAAAGACGTGAATGGGAACAAATGACGTTGAAGAAGTAAGCGGCTCCCTAAAAGGCCACGGTAAAGATCTTGACTTTATCCTGTGCCTTGGTTTCCTCATATGCTTCAAACTCTTCTTCTATGAAATGGGGATTCTACTACTACCTTTCTCCCAGGGCTGTTGGGACTAGATGCAAACGAAATGGGATGACACACGTAAAGCACTTAGAAGAGTGCCTGGCACATACTGAAGCCCGAATATTTCCTAATGGTAATTCTATTACCTTGAAGGTTTCAAGCAGGGCGGTGACATGGTCACATTTGTGTTTTGGAAAGATCACTCTGGGGGAAGTAAGGAGGATGGATTGTTGGAGAGAATATGGGAGGCAAGCAGGCAAGTGACGAGGCTGTTGCAATAAATAGTCTAGGAGATAGAGAAGGCCCTATGCTAAAGCAGCGACAGTGCGGATGGAGAGAAATCAGGTATTTAAAAAGCAGAAGAGATGAACTCTGATGTCCATTTGAATGTGGGAGGCGCAGAAGCAGGAGGGGGAGTCCTAGATTTGGGCTCCTACCTTAGGTCCTCAAGGTTAGTTTTCTTCCTGAAGTGACCTCCATCTCTCCCTCTATTCTCCAATAATAAAAAAGCCATCACAATATATTTCCTTTTAAAGTTTTATTAAAGTTTAATGGAACAATTAATATTTTTTTTCATTTTTTAACCCCAGTACAAAAATACAGTTGACAACTTGACAAAAATGGCTCCACCTAGGGCTTGAAGGTTTAAGTTTCTCCAACAGTAACGGGGAAAGCATGCTAACAGCTGGGGCTGAGTCAAGCACACAGCCACTCCTGCACACACGTCGTGCAAACAGGGAAGCCCGAGCAGGAGAAGAGAAGGGAAGTCGCAGGGATTCAGGAAGAAGCCCAAGATTATTCCCAGGAGAAAAAGAGAAGAAACAGGCTAGTCTCCTTGGTGGGGGTAGAATTACTGATTTACATTTAGGATTTGTGGTTTTAAAGGATAAAGCTATTTCTGCAATTTTAACATTGTAGAAAAGATGCTACTGGTTTCCTTTCACCAAGGTGAGTAAAGCGGGAGGAAATGGAAAAAGATTCAAACACTTAAGTGTGAGGAGTAAACCTCCAAATGGCTCAACTTTTGCGTCAAAAGGTGTCATTCTTTTACATTCAATGACAAACAGACATTTAGGTAAGAGGTGCTAGGAGAAGGAAGTCTGCCACACTCTGCTGGGTCCACGAACATGGAGGCCAGCCTCTGTTAGCAAAACTCTTCCACAGTGAGAGAGCTCCTTCCCATGCAGGCAGGAACAAGGTCTCCTGGTCGGTTTAACTGTTCAGGGCGATTCCTCAATATTCCCTCCCCTGCTGTTTTCCTTCCAGAACACTGACTTTGACCAAAGA
The DNA here is from genome assembly GCF_021613505.1 of Equus quagga. Lineage (NCBI taxonomy): Eukaryota > Metazoa > Chordata > Mammalia > Perissodactyla > Equidae > Equus > Equus quagga. The sequence continues at coordinate 7,340,521 of NC_060271.1, read as the reverse complement.
AGGGATACATTCATGTTACAACTCATCTTCAAGATGTTTCTCTCTGAAGGCATCACCTGTCAGCCTTTCCTGAGCTTCCTTCATTCCCTGGACCACTGTGAAGTAAGAGTTGGGGTGAAAAGGTATGAAGCAGGTCTTTAATATTTGACATTTAACATCCAATATAGATTTTCATATTTTAGGAGAAATATGAGAGAAGCACAGGATCTGGACTCAAGATCTAATTCTGGATTTTAGCCCTGGAAAGTCATTTACCTCTTTGAATTTGTTTCCTCATCTATACAATGAGATAATACCACTGTTTCACACAAGATTACCATAAAAATTAAATGAGAGAATAGACAATAAAAGTGCTTTATAAACTATGAGGTCCTACAAAAACATCAGTAGTTACTCTGGCTTACCCTCCAGGATTCGAGTTGAACCCCTGTCACGTGACACTAAGGAGGTAGAAAACACCTTCCTCCCATCCCCATCACGTCTTTTGGATGAATGTTGCATTTATTTCATTTTCTGTGGAGGTTACAGGTTACACCAATATGTGAGCGTGTGTGTGTGCTGGGAGGGGGGATGTTCTTCACTGAAGGAGGCGGTCATTTCTAGCATCAGTTATATATGGAAGAAGCCAAGTTCTCAGGCAAAAGAGAAACCTGGAAGGCAGGCCCTAAGCAGATGGGAGATGAAACTTCTTGTCTATCTCAGGGCATTCATCTTGTGGATTTAGACTTCAAGGAGGGCAGCTGTTTTGGTACAGGCTCCCTGTGCAATGGCAGGCCAGAGTTAGGTTAAGTCAGAGTCTCTGAATCTCAGAAAGCAAGCCTATAACCTCATAAGAGCCAGGTAGTACGGTTTGTTATTTCCCTTTCGTTTGACCTAAGCCTTTGGTAAAGCTAGGTTTGAGTGCTCCAGTTTCATGTCAGCTGAGCCATGGGGGATTCAGACAAGGGTCTTGTGTCCACCTTTGGACTAACGTGTTAACGGATGATGCCAGTGTGGAGATGGCAGTGGTAACTTGGATGAAATTCTCAACGGATGGTAAATTTCCAAGGTCGAGAGTTGGGGGCCTAAGTCCAGCTGCCCTTCTCCATGTGAAAAATTTCCCTCTAATACCAACCTCCAGTGATCTGCATTTCGATAAGGAAGATGCCATTCTCCTTACCCATGGGGAAGGGGATGACCTCTCCAGATCTCTTTCCTCTCCCTATTCTGAGAAATAAGAGTTCCGGGTACTCAAAACATAAAGTAATCAACAACCTCGCAGCATGGCAATGGGGGACACAAGGCAACTTGCAAACTACTCCCTTATAGATGGCAGGGGGAACTTTGGAAGGAAAACAGTGACAGTAAACAGCATGAATTCCAACCCCTGCCTCTAGAATGACTGTGCTCCAGGATTAGAGAACAGAAAGCATGACCGTCCTGTGATTTCAACCTTCCTTCACCTGATTGTGCTGATGCTGTTCTCTCCGCCTGGAATATGCTTTTCACGTTCTTCTGCTGGCTAGGTCTCACTCTTCTGGACTCCATCCAGTCCTCACCTATTCTAGCAAGGCTTACGGACTCCCCATGCTGGGCTACACCCATCCCCCTTGCTGTAGCTTCAAATGTCCTCCTCATATCTGTCCATAGAGACAATTCTTATCCTTCTAGGTCCAGTTAAAGTTTACTACCCATCAAGTCTTTTAGACTTTATCAGCTAACAGCTGGCATTCCCCTTCTTTTGAATTCTTACAAGAGTAGTAGAATTAGTGCAGTGGGAAAAAAACCTAAGTTCTGGACTAAAATCCTGGCTCTGTAACTTATTAACCATGAGACCACAGGCACGCGACTATCTTTGTGAGCCTCAGTTCTTCAGAGTCTCCTCTGGGTCAGTTAGCTCCCAACTTGATTGTTAAGTAGCTAGGGAAGGGGCTCAGTCTTATCTTTCTCCTATACGCTACACAGGATCCAGCCAAAAGCTAGTCATGCAGGAGATGCTCAGCTAACAGGCTGAACTGAGTTTCCCATCACAGGCTCTGCATGCGGTTCATCCTAGTCACGTCTACTGGCAACCCTCCCTCCTCTTTCAGCATAACCATACCTTGCTCAGCACTGATGTAGAAATACTTGTAGCTGGGGTTTCCATTTTCGTTGATGATTTCAGGGTGCACCTTGCCACTGGGATCTATTATAGACAAAATGGCACAGGGGTTGCAATAATTACAACAGAAAACTACTTCAAACACTATACGGTACACTAGGCATTCTGGAAAACGAGACCTGCCCATCTTTCACCACCCTACCCCTTGTGTTTGATGTTGCACTCACAGTGAATTCCTTGCAGTTCCCTGAACACAATCCCTACCCCGTGCCTTGGCATGTGCTGTTCCCTCTCCCTGGCATGTTCCTTTTCTATTTGGTGGTAGTGGGATACCATATTTTTATTTGTATCTCCCACAGAATCTAGCAGAATGCTAAGCAAAGATTAGGTGGTCATTAAATATGTTATAAAATTGTTTGTGGAAAGACATTGGTCTGGTTATAGTATTCCATTGCCTCAGCTGCACTGTGAGGTCAAGTGTGGGAACTGTGGCTTACCTCTGTCTCTGTAATGTCTAGCACCAGTGCTTGACATATGGCTGATGCACAAATGATTGCCTAACGAATAAATGGATGATCAATACTCTGTCACTGCTCACAAAAGCAGTTAGTTAATGGGAAAAGTTTTCCCTTAGACTTGAAGTTCTGGCATTCAGAACTCCCTACTTTCTCTTGAAACCGGTTTTTGTTGTTTTTAGCCATCCCAGTACAGTTTCACTAAGTGGAGTCAGTGCCTTGATTCATTTCTCTCTCCTTCCATATCATGGATCCCCAGATTAAGATCTTTTGCCTTACCCAGGAAAAGGATTCGTGGAATATAACCCCCATCAGGGCTGAAATCTTCATCCTTGGGCTCCTCTTCATCCTATTAAGTGTAAGCCTTAAGTCAGATCATGTTCCCTCTCTCCTCAAAACCCTTCAGTGGCTTCCCCTCTCACTCAGGACAAAACCCCAAGTCCTTGCAGTGACCTACGAGGCCCTACATGGCACTTCTCTAACTTCACATCTTGTTTAGTCTTTTTCAACCACACTAACCTGCTCGCTGTTGCTGTCATTCAACAGGCCAGGCAGCTCCTAACTTAGGCTTTTGTACTTGCTCTTACCCTCTGCCTGGATACACTTCCCCCATTATCCACATGGCTCATTCCCTTCTATGCTTCAAATCTTTGCTCAAATGTCACCTTCTTTTTTAACCACGTATTTAAAATTGCAAATTATCCCCTGCACACTTCATTTTTAGCAATAGCATTTACCACCATCTGACATATTTTATTTTACTTATTTGTCTGTCTCCCCACATTCAATCCCCCATATGTAATTTCAATGAGGGCAGGAAATTTTGTCTGTGTTGTTCATTGTTGATTCCCAATACCTACATCACTGACTTACACATAGTACTTCTTGAAAGCACGAATTAATGAGGCTGACATTTTAGCTATAACTGTGGAGTTACAGTCCTCTCAGGAGATGTGACCACACAACTAGCTTTCTTTGTAAGCAATCTCCAAAGTTGGAGAATCTCACTGAAGACATTTCTGTTTCCTTTGAGTGGTGATTCTAACTTACGATAGAAAGTGGTGAGGAGTTCATATGCATAGGAATCAATAGTAATTTTGTCATTTATGTGTGGTTCCCATTTCAGAAGTTAAATGGGGTCATTTCTTCAAACAGTCATGTAACTTTGCCTTGAGTGAAGGGTATCAGCATTCAGGCTATCCAGCAGCTACATAAGCAATCCCTTTACTGCCTCAACATTAACTGTTAATGTGTTCAGAAGATTTCCAGCTCTATGTTTAAGTAAATATTATTTTACAGAAACAAGGTGACAAGGCGGCCAAGTGGTTAAGGCGATAGACTGCTATTTTACAGAAACACAGGGCTAGAAGTATCATTATAGAGCATCCAAGGATCCCACATTTGAAGAGTATAGTCTAAAAGGCAGCACAGCTAGGCCATAGTATGTATTCTCATCACTTCTAAAGCTCTATGATCTTGACTAAATCACCTAACTCCTTCAAGCCTAAGATGTTCTTTCTGTAAAATGAGGATAGTACCAATAGCCTAAAAATCCCTTCTAACTCAAAGATCTGGTATTCCGATTTGGGATTCTGAGAACTCTGGTCTATGTGAAACACATAAAGGATATCTAATAAAGAAATAGGAAGGTTGTACATATAAACCCAGCAGAGAGTAGGTTTTCAACTGAATCACACTTTACAGGAGTTGCGGCCTACATGTGTGACTATACCTTTAGTTCGGCTATACAAAGACGTAAAAACATGTCATAATCAGACACTAAAAATAAAGGCACCTTACAATTTAGTCATCTTTTCCAATTTCTCCTCTCCTACTTCCTCCCACAAGTGGAGGCTGGATGGCTTTCTACCATATCTGACGCAAGCCTTAGTATTAGAGGTCAAGAGAAAAACGCAAACACAGCCAGCTCTGCTGACAGAGATTTTATACCATTAATGATGTTAATTCTAAAATAGTAAAGACTTAAAATCATAGCAGAAAGGAGAAACTCCAGAAGTCTTACCTCAAGATTTACCATAACAAAATTATGAGAAAGTTCTGAAATTTCTGTAGATTCTGCAAATTTGGGCTTTAATGCTAGGGGGGAAAAAAAGATTTTGGAATAGAAGAAAACATCATTGTCATATCCAAACCCTAATTTGCTGAATTGATTCATAAAACTGACCTTTCTTTTCCTTTTTTTTTTTTTAATCTTAAGAATCAAAAATCAGGACACTTGACTTCTGGTCTTGCTTCTGCCACTTACTTGCATAGCCATGTGGCCTTGAATGACTGACTTCATTTCTCTGAAGCTTTTACCTCATTTATAAAATATGGATAATGGCATACAAATGAAAAAAGTATTACTATTTGCTTTTTTACACATTTTAATATCTTCTATTGAAGAAGTAATAAAGTAAAAATACTCTACCACTAATGTATATATATTATTACACTAACTATTTACAATAATTTTATACTCTTTTTCCAACTAGGAATTTTATTAAGTATAGCATACCATACAAAAGAAAATATCTGACTGGGAAGTGGCAGGGTGGTATAGCAGAAAGAATACATGCTACGAAGTAAGATAACCCTGGGCTCTAATTTGGTTCCCACCTCTTCCGGAAAGACTTCACTAACCACTCCTCGTCTCTCTCTGTACATTTCAGCTTCGTCTAATATTTACCATCCACACAACTATTACAGCACTTAATCCCACACTCTACATAACTCTATCTTAATTGCCTCATCCTCCAACCCCTTGCAAATATAACTGTAAATTTCATGCGGGGTGGGAATCTATGTCACGTATTTCTTAAAGCAATCACCAGTGCTAGGCCAAAGTCAGTGTTAATATTTGTTACATGTTAATATTTGAGAACACATCTGAGGTTTGATCATTTGCACTTACCTTTGCAAGCTCCACACCAGGACTTATGGATAATCACCATCAGGGGCAATCCACTTAAAAACAAAACAAAGAAATCATAATCTGAGAAATCCCACTTCTTGAAATCCATCCTAATAAAATGACCAACCTATGAAGACACAGATTAATGTACAAAGACATTCACACTGAATGATTTCACCTGGGAAAATTTTAAGACAATAATTGAATACGGGTAAATTACTATAACAAAATTATTAGTAAATTCTGACATTCCTGTAAATTCTACATATTTGGGCTTTAAAGGTAGGGAGAAAAGATTATAGAAGAAAACATCAAATTACAGTATTTCTAAATGTTATGGTTATATAACCATTGAAAATATTAATAAAATTTTTCATTGTTATAATGTTAAATTAAAAACTAGAATATAAATTATCTAGTTTGTTTTTAATTATACAAATATATACAGAGAAAAGAGACTAAAAGGAAATGTACCAACACATAAGAGTAGTTTTCTCTGGATAATGGGATTGTGGATTTTATTATATTTTTTCTGTATTTTCCAATTTTTATACAATTAAATGTAACTTTTATAACCAGAGAGGAAAAAGCCTTTTCTGTTTTAAAATAATGAGCAATATAATCCAACTGAACCAGTCTTGGCTAGACGAAGCTCTTAAGCTCTCAAGGCTCAAATGCCAGTTTGTATGAGGGTCCTACGTAGGCAGCTATTAGCTTTCTCCATCATCCAACTCCTGTATCACCACACCACCATACACTGTATAATACTACCACTGCATTTCCCACACTGAACTGTATCTATTTCTTTCTTTTTTTTTTTTGAAGATTAGCCCTGAGCTAACTACTGCCAATCCTCCTCTTTTTGCTGAGGAAGACTGGCCCTGAACTCATATCCATGCCCATCTTCCTCTACTTTATATGTGGGATGCCTACCACAGCATGCCAGGTCCACACCCGGGATCCAAACCGGCGAACCCCAGGCCGCTGAAGTGGAACGTGTGCACTTAACCGCTGCGCCATGGGGCTGGCCCCCTGAACTGTATCTATTATTTACCATCTCTTCCACTGGACTTTGAGCTTCCTAAGGGAACCAACTGTCTCTATATCCCCTACATCTGGTACATAGAATATTATTATTATTATTATTATTATTATTATTATTATTATTCTGGTGAGGAAGACTGGCCCTGAGCTGACATCCTTTGCCAAGCTTCCTCTTTTTGCTTGAGGAATATTTGCCCTGAGCTAACATCTGTGGCAATCTTCCTCTATTTTGTATGTGGGACACCACCACAGCGTGGCTTGATGAGCAGTATAGGTCCACACTTGGGATCCAAACCAGCAAAGCCCAGGCTGCTGAAGCAGAGCACACAAACTTAACCACTATGACACCAGGCCAGCCCTGGCACATAGAATGCTATTAACAGTAAACATTTACATAGCAGTGACTATGTACCAAGCACTATTCTAAAGATACATAAACTAATTAATGCGTCAAATGAATTATTCAGCTCCCTTATCATAGGCCTACTACAAATCTGGGGTGGATTTGTGCCTCTAATACCTGTAAGAGCCTATAAACCAAATGTGCAGGGCAAGCTTAGGTGAGAAGTGGGATCCAGGTAACCATAATAATAGGCAAAATGTGCTAAACATTTATTACATGACATTGTGAGATGTGTTTTATGTGCATTACTTCACTTAAATCCTCACAATCCTAAGGTAGATAATATTAATGGTCTCATAATAGAAATGAAGAAACTGACACTCCCAAGAGATTAAATATTTGACCACATAAAACCTAAGTTCTGCCACTTACTAATTCATTAAGTCTAACTCTAAAACCAATGCTTTCTGATCGTTATAGTCTACTTCAATTTAGAATGGTAATCCAGAATTCACAGGTTTAAACCCAACTCAATCACTAATCAACTAACTTAGAATCAGAGAACGAAGGTTGGAAAAGGCCTTAGAGGTTGCCTAGTCCAAATCTCCATCTTACACAGGAAGCCTCTCTTACATCAGAAACGAGAAGGCGGGGCTGGCCCCATGGCCAAGTGGTTAAGTTCGCGCGCTGTGCTGCAGGCGGCCCAGTGTTTCGTTGGTTCGAATCCTGGGCGCGGACATGGCACTGCTCATCAAAGCACACTGAGGCAGCGTCCCACATGCCACAACGAGAAGGACCCACAACGAAGAATATACAACTATGTACCGGGGGCTTTGGGGAGAAAAAGGAAAAAAAAAAAAAAGAAACAAGAAGGTGGCCCAGATTGCCTGATGAGCAAGAAATACATCACCACCCAAAGCAGCCCATCCTCTTAACAAGTCCAGGAAATAACAGAGCAGATCAGAACGTCTTGCTCCCTTTCTCCCAATCAAACTCCTATTGATCCTTCCAGAGCAGAGGTCAGCAAACTATGGTCTATAGGCCTGATCTAGCCTATTGCCTGCTTCTGTAGGGCTGAGATACGGGATGTTTTCTACATTTTCAAACGGCTGAAAAACAAATCTAAAGAATAGTACCTTGTGATATGTTGAAACTAAATATAGTTCACATTTCAGTGTACACAGTTTTATTAAAACACATTCACACTCATTTGTATACTTACTGTCTACGGCTACTTTTGTGCTACAATGGCCAAGTTGATAAGCTGCAACAGAGACCCTAATATTTACTATATGGCCTTTGCTGACCCTTGTTCTAGAGTGACAGTTCAAATGTGAATACTTCCCCAAACCACCTTCTCTCAACACCTACTTACTCCTTTCCTCCTCTGGGTTCCCAAAGCATTCTGTCCTTGTCCTCTAACCACCAGCCCTTTTCACCCTGGAATCATCAGTTTACTTGTCTATATTTCTCACCAAACAATTTCTCAAGGGCAAAGACTGTATCTAACTCATCTTTGAAAATCACAAGTATTGGTAAGGGAAGCATTTACCACTTGTTTAATGAAATCAATGAAGGAATGAAACACAAGCTTAAAGTGGTATTTGCCTTGAAATACAAAATGAAGCAGAAGTTACAGAAGTTGTCATAATATAACCACTCTAGGCTGGACCAAAACATCTAGTCTCTCACTATGCACTATCAAAGTACTATTTCAGTCAAAGGCATAATAGTGATACATGTGTATCTAAAATGTTAGATTAAGTAAATTACATGAAGAACATTAAGTAAAAGAGATTCCAGCAGACGTTCTTCTAAAAGATTTTATTAGATGAAATAATCTAGTGGTTAAGTCTTTCACTTTCACTAGAACCAAAGCTTCCCAAGGACAGAAATTTGTAGATTTACCTGTGACCCCAGGCCCCAGGATAGAGATTAGCAAAAAGTATGCACCGTACTCAAAAAACTATGGTATGAAAGAAGGGCCAGTGCAGATACAGAAGTGGGCCATCCTCAGTTACTGTTCACAATTCTTTTGAAACAATTCATCCATCCGGTTTGTTCTCCCACAACTTAGATGCGGAAAATCAGAGGTGTGCAATATCTCAAGTAGACCCCAATCTAAGCAAGGCCTGTCCACTTAACTCTGTCCTCTGGAGAAATCTGCCAAGATCCTCCAAACTGTTTCTCCATTCTCTCTAGTTCCAAATTTACGCTGTAACCTCAAGGTCTGGCACAGAGGCATTCAGGAAAGCGTGAGTGAATCAGTCACAACAGCTCTAGTACCACACATCAATAAACTCTGCAGACCTTCAGATTCTTCTTGCCAGAGAAACAGTGCAGTGGAGGCTAGATAGAGCGCCATGGTTTTCCCCCAACCCCTCTGGTTAGAGAAGGCTCTGGCTCAGATACTGCAGAAACATGTTGGCCAGTTGAGACAGGTTCTCATTGTTGGGATGCATTTTGGTGTAGGAAATAAACTGGCGACGGAGGCGACTCAGTTCTGCCATGGTCAAGGGCTGGGTAAACCGCAGGTGCTCTGTGGTACCGGGAAGCTTAAGCAAGTCTCCGGGGATAGCGTTCTTCTGAGCTTCCATCAGTCCCGTCAACACCTGGCTCGTGACCTGATCCAGCTGGTGCAGAAAGCTGCCGGAGGCAAGGGGCTGGGACTGTGTAGACTGATGGGGTGGGGGAGCCCGGTTCTCAAACAAGGCAGCCTTGATGTCTGCCAGAGGCAACGGCTCCTCTAAGCCCACCAAGGTGAATAGCGGTCGGTCCCAGCGGTTCCGAGAGTCGGGAGCCTCGAAGCGCAGCGTTAGGGCCTCCAGAAGTTCGGGAGGGTAAAAGGCACTGGTCACATGATTTGCAGATTTCTCGAATTCTGGAGTCACGAGAGCTGGAAGATCTGGCGCGCTGGTTTCCTCCCGCTCCAGTTCCTTAGGTGCGTCTCCCTGCGCTCTCCCATCTACTACCGACTGCACTGCCTGCGGCTCCCGGAGGACACTGGCGCCGGCCGCCAGATGGCTCCCTCCCTCCTCAGCGTGCGGCCTCCAACTCACACTGACGGTCTGGCTCCGCGTCTCCTCCGCGCGCGCCACCCGAGGGCCCCCGCCCAGAGCGCCTGGCCGGACGCAGTAGACCAGGCAGAGCGGGGTGCGCGCCGCGCGCGCCAGGCAGTAGAGCTCGTAGCGGAAGCCCTTGATGTAGTTCAGCGAGTCGAGGATGACCACATCGTGGCGACTCAGGCGCCGCTCCACCGCGGCTCGCAAGGCGCCGCGCAGCGCCTTCTCCCGAGCCGAATCGCCGTACACTGCCGCGTCCTCCGCGCCCAGCACCGCCGCGTCGTCCACCACGTGCACCGCGCGGCCCTCGGCCGCCAGCGCCCCGCGGAGCTGCTCGGCGCGCCGGCTCTTGCCGCTGCCCGGCAGGCCGCACAACACCACGAGCGGCATCCTCCCGCCACGCGGCCATGTGCAGCCACGCCGCGTCAACCTCCGGCTTGTCGGCGTCCCCGACGCAAACCGGAAGTGCAAACTGCACTTCCTGCTTCCCCTGACCCGTGAAGGACCTCTTGCTGCTATGGAAACAGGAGTTCTACGCCAATTAGACCTAGATCCTGCGCTGTAAGAAAGGAGATGGAGGCTGGAATGGCGTCAGTTACTTAGTCAAATGTTAAAGGCCTCAGGAGAATGTGATTTCCCTTCCGCCAGACTATGCCCATCCATTTATAATGGGGCCTTAATGAGCATTAAATATTGCAAAACAATCGGCACTATAAATTTAGCATGTAGAAGACAATTCACGAATGCTAGGTCCTCTTCATTCCTTATACCCAGTGACTCTCAGTAACTGTTTATTCAATAACCATTTCAATCATTCAGCATCTCCATGGTTGGGGATTTACAGATGGACATAAAACAGTTCCCCAAAGGAGGTCAAGGGTCGAATGGGAAGTTAGGCACCTATAAGCAGAATAATATATACTATAATGGATAGACGTAGGTTAGGTTGTAAAAGTACAGAAGAGAAAAACAAACTGCCCAGAAAAATCGCTGAAGACTTTAAGAAGAGTCATTTGACTTAGAACTTGAAAAACTAAGGAATTTTTCTCTTGAGAATGCTGCCAGACAAAACATAAGATGCCTAGTTAAATTTGAATTTCAGGTAAACAACAAAAAAATGTTGTTAATATAAGTATGTCTCAAATATTGCATGGGGTATATTTAAAATTACTTATTGTTTACCTGAAATTCAAATTTAATTGGGCATCCTTATTTTTATTGGCTGAATCAGGCAACCCTACTCCCGCAGAAGGTGTGAGACTCAGAGCCATGAAGCTGTGGGATCTGCCCTAGCAAAAGCAAGCACTATCATTTGGTAGGTGCAGAAGTGTGAGTATTTCTGTGCAAGTATGTGGGTGTATAAAGTAGGTGCACATATATTGGGTCGTTGTATCTCTCCAGTACAGTATAGTAGAGAACATTCACATCTTGGCTCTGGCACTTACTAGCTGTAAACTACTGTCAAGTTAATCAAACATTCTGTGTCTCAATTTCCTCTCCTGTAAAAGAAGAACAACAACAGTTCTTATTTTACAGGCTGAACTAACATCATAGGTTGTGAGGATTAAATAAATTAATGCAGATAAAGCACTTAGATCAATGTTTAGCCTTCCCTCCCCTCCCCTGCCTTTTCTCCTCCTTTGTATCAATTGTCTGTGAATAGGCTAAACCTCCTTGGAACTTGAGACTATTCAACTTGAGACTATTAATTAAGCAGTATAGTTTACTGGTTGAGCGCAGGCTCTGAAGCCAGAGAGCCTGGGTCAGAATCTTGGCTCCACCACTTACTAGCTGGGTGACCTTGGGCAAGTTACTTCACATAATTCAATGTCTGGTGCATAGTAAGCACTTAATAAATGTTAGTATTATTGTTGTTGTTGTTGTTATCAGGCAACTACTAAGTTCAAGCTCTGCCTTGGCATAACCCTTTGCCTGAAATTAATGCTAAGTTGATGGCTGGAAAGTGTTTTACCACCATAAATAACCTAAAACCATATCTTGTACCTGGCAGCTGCCTCTTTCTTCCCATCTTCTAGTGTCCTCCAGTGAATGTGATCTCCAAAACCTGGAAGGAAAGAGCCTTATAAACATTCACACATGAACAAAAGGCAAAGACCCATGAAAGAAGTGTGGCCTGTTCACAAGATACTCCTAAAGCCGGCTTTCCTCTGTCAAGAGCATGGTGTTTAGGTCCAGGCTCCACCCCTTTCTAGGTGTGTGGAACCAGAGACAGTCCCACACCTCAAGTCTCAGTTTTCACACCTGTAAAATGGAAATAACATCACCTAATTTATAGTTTTTAAGGAGATTAAATTAAAGGCTGTGAAATGCTTTGTAAACTAACACAGAGCATGCAAAGAATAGTATAAGAATGAATGATAATTTTCCATAGAGTAAAAATAAAACAGGTCACAACAAATCGTTACTAGTTGGAGACAATACAGCAATATAGCTTTAGAGTCAGAAAGAAATGGGTACATGACTCCACTCCCTATAAAATGTGTGAACTGTGTGAATGAAGTAAGCCCTCCAATTTCTTCTCTGTAAAATCAAGATAATAATACCCACCTGCAGGTGTTGGTGTAAGGATTAAATGAGATAATATATTTAAAGCTATTCTCGTTACTATTTCCCACACTTCAACTAGAGTGATCTTTCAAAATCACACCTTTCAGAAGATTTCCGATGCCCTAAAGAGAGAGGTCAAACTCTTGTAGTAGGGCTTACAAACCCTTTACAATGTGGCACCTGCCTACCTCTCCAGGCTCACTTTCCACACTTTTCCTAGAAACGTACACACAAAACTACTTCATTTCCTTAAATGCAGAATGTGCTCTCTTGGCTCCAGCCTTGATAATCACTGCTTCCTCTGCCTTTCCTTCCACCCTCACCTCCAAATCATTCTTCAGGTATAAACCTAGAGGACATTTCTTTCAGTAAATCTTCCCTGACTCCCGAAGCACGCTATTCTTGCCCCATCACAGCACTTGCCAGGCTGAACTGTAAGTGTTTATGCATCTGTCTCCCTCACTCTAAAGGGAATTCCCTAAGGGCTGGGACCATATCTATCTGATTCCTTCCTGTTTCCCTAGCATCTGGCACTACACATGGCCATAGTAAGTGCTCCATAAATATTTATTGAGTAAATGGATATTATTTAGGCCATATCACATAAATTACTTAATATTATATCTTGAAAATGTTACTGAACTTAATAATGTTGGCTGTTATTTATTGACCACCTTATATATGTCTGGTACACCACACACGCTACCTCATTTAAATTTGGCCTTAACAATAACCCTTTTTTACTTAACCTCTCTATTCTTCTGCTTTATCATCACTAAAATAGTTATAATAATGGCTATATCTCCTAAGATTGTTACTGAATATTGAGTAAGAAATATATATATAACTTAGCACAGTGATTAGCATATTATAAATGATCAGTAAATAGCAGCTTTTGTTATTCTTTACAGTTGAGACTTCTGAGACTCAAAGACCTGTAGTAGGTCACATAGCTGGTAAATGGTCAAGCTGGGATTTAACCTTTAATTTTATCATTTTTAGTTACTATGCTCTCTTCTAGGATTTTCTTCCCCAGAAATAAATTCAAATTTCTATCAGTGTTACCACAGGGAAATAAACAGCTCATCCAGATTAGCACCTGGAGACAGTATCCAAACCAACCATCATCACTTTTCATTCCCAACAGCATGGGCTGCTGGCCAAGAGAAAATGTGTCAATTGCCTAGGGCCCAAAGTCTAATCCTGAAGAGTGAATGATTAAGTGAGAGTGAAATCAGAAGGATGCCCCAGAGAACTGGAAGGTGCCTAATGTGATCAACATCATTCTATCTGTCAATACCTAAACTCATGCAACTGAATCCTGCTTTGGCAGGATGCCTGACTAGACAGTCTGGAGGGATATCCCACTGCGAAATGATGACATCTCAGATAAAACGGACTTTCAAAATGTACTCACTGGGCAATAAACACAAAGTAAGCTAAAACCAGATGAGGAACAGTGAGCAACAAGCAAAAGATAAGGCTGACCTGAAAGAAAATATCCATTACAATGTGGCAAAATGGAAGAGGTGAACCTGAGACTCCATATTAACTCAACTGTCAAAGGAGACTAGAATGCCTCCAGGTTAGTAGTACCCCCTGGTTTCCACATGAATCAAATGCTAAACCTTTCTGGAGGAAAGCACTCCTCATTTTAGGCCTCCAAGATAGTCAATGACGAACAACCATTATAAATTACAGTCATAGATCCCCAAACATGTAAAAAAACAAGTCACCACAAGGAAGAGTCAGCAGAAGCAACCAATAGATTCAGACCCCTAAGGACTTCAGATATTAGAATTATCAGCCAAAGGATACAAAAATAACTATGTATAAATGTTTAAAGAAATAACACATGGGGGGGGTCACAAAAATGGGCATGCAAAAACACACAAAAGAAATAGGCAAATCTGTAAAGGCACCAAATAGAACTTTTAGAAATTAAAAACAGAGCCAGCCCTGGTGATCCAGTGGTTAAGATTCGGCATTCTCACCACTGCAGCCCAGGTTTGTTTCCTGGTCTGTCAGTTGTCATACTGTGGCTGCAGCTCACATAGAGAACTAAACTAACAACTGGGATACGCAACTATGCACTGAAGCTTTAAAAAAAAAAAGAAAGAAATTAAAAACATAATTGTTGAAATACAAAGTCAATGGATATTCAGTGATAAAAATAGCTATTAAGCCACAAAAAGACATGAAGGAAGCTTAAATGCATATTGCAAAGTGAAAGATGCCAATGTGAAAAGGTGATATATTCAGTATATGATTCCAACTATATGACATTCTGGAAAAAGCAAAACTATGGAGGCAGTAAAAACAATCAGTGGCTGCCAAAAGTTCAGGGGGGAGGGAGGGATGAATAGGTGGAACATGCAATTTTTATGGCAATGAAATTATTCTGTATGATTCTGTAATGGCAGATATAGTTGTTATGGGCTAAACTGTGTCTTCTACACCAAATTCATATGTTAAAGTCCTAACCCACAG